>NW_015160887.1:192940-199139 GCF_001447785.1 Gekko japonicus | reverse complement strand
GAGACGTGGAAAAAAAACCCTGTTCATGAAGGGATATGGGCGGGCGCCGGATGCCACGGGATTCCACCGAAAACGCGATCAGGCGCCCGCCCTTGCCCTGCGGTTTCCGGAAACTAGTATCTCGGAGGTACTAGTTTTTTACCCCGCATCTTCGGCGGGAAGCCTCGGGTTCGCCACGGGAGTGCTACGCTTCCCAGATGTGGCAGTGTGATCGCGCCCGGAAAATCCGCCTATCATCCGTCTCAGTAGCATGGCTAATGCTCCGTGTGACCGCAGCCTGTGTCACTTTGAAAGACTTCCCTGTCTTAACTCCACAGCAATGGTTCCTATGTGTTGCATTCGAGTCATTCCGCTTGTATCCTCTCCTGCAGGAGGAAGAGCCCATCATGAAGACAGCAGACAATCACCTAGCAGGTAAGCACGGGCGTGTGGTCTGAAGGTGCTGAGTGGGGTTAGATGTATGAAAAACAGTTCTCTGTGGAGCGTGCAGCTTTCCATACACCCAGCTCTGTAGCATTTGGGGAGGGGGTGAGAGTCATCCTGGAGAGCATACGGGGAGGCACTCGTTTTATGCCTCTTCTGCCCCCCCCCCCCAAGGATTGGTTTCCCCTCACGCTGCTTCACTGACCTCTGGCTGGCTACCTGCCCTGTTCTCTAATCTGCTGAAAGGAGTTAGTCTCTGTGAGAGCCGCCTCTTCCCATAATAGGTTTAGTATTCATCAGTGTAGATTATCTGTTACTGAAAGGCACATCGGTAACTGATTGCAAGAGGCTAAAACTGCAGGGTCCTGTTCATGGTTTCTAGTTTTCGTTCGGAAAAGGACTCTCTCCACCAGTAGAAAAGAGCAGTGACTCACGAAAGCTGCCACAGATTTTGTTAGTCTTTATGGTGCTACTGGACTCTTGCTGTTTTCTGCTGCTACAGACAGGCTAACAGGGCCGCCCATCTTGAACTCTCTTCACCAAGATAACAGATACTTTGGTCAGAAACAGTCAACATATGGAAATGTTTGTTTGTGTCTCTCTGCGGATCCACTTGCACAGTTCGTTCAGTTTTTGCCAGGGATGGAGCAAAGAGTTCTACAGGGCGCACCACACTCTTCCCATCCTGAAACTTCTGCACCCTCCTTACCTCCTGGGGCTTCCCCAAAAGATACTCAGGCACTTTTAAACATTTTGCTCTTTTCAGTCTTAACAATCAGAATCTTGGAATGAGAAGCGGAAAGCTTCTGTGGTGTGAGGGCAGAGCAGCTGCTGCTCTGGTTATTGTAGTTAGCAAAGTGAAGGTACTTCTCTTAAACCGAGTGCCTTGGTCAATAGTGTACAGCAGGTAACGGTTTCCACAGTTACCCACAGAGGGCACGTGGCACTGAGGGCTAGTGACTTGGCTCATGCCAGCTAGTAAGTTCATGGCTGATGAGAACCCAAGGTGAGCCAGTTTAGTTTGGTGGTTAGGAGTGTGTAATCTGGGAGGAACCGGGTTTGATTCCCCACTCCTCCACATGCAGCTGCTGGTGTGACCTTGGGTCAGTCACAAGCTCAGCTGTCCTCTCAAGACCAGTCCTCGAAAGAGCTCTCTCAGCCCCACCTACCTCACAGGGTGTCTGTTGTCGGGAGGGGAAGGGAAAGGAGATTGTAAATCACTCTGAGACTCCAAGTGAAGGGCGGGGTATAAATCCAATCTCCTCTTCCTCTTCTTATCAGATCCAGGTCAAACCCTTTGCTACAGCTCCATTGTTTTCTTATATGCAGGAGAGGCATTAAGGGCTGCCTATTCTGTTATCAGCACAGAATGAGCACAGAAATTGGCACTGGGTGCAAAATTCAGTATTTTTCAATATATCGAAGAGTAGGTATGTGGCTTTTTAGGAAGCGGCTAACTTTGAGGATAGCGGGATATGAAGATGAAGTATGTCTACTTCGGGGGGGGGGGTACCACAAACTGAAGAGCGAGGGCGAGGGACCTCTGCTCAGAAACGGAATAAACCTCTAACTGCGAATATGTGCCAGAATCCAGCTTTCCTTGCAGTGCAGTGCAGTGCATTGTGTGTAAACCTGGTGGTGGTTGAAAGTGCCGTCAAGTCACAGCTGACTTAATGGCAACCCCATATGGGGTTTCCAAGGCAAGAGACATTCAGAGGTGGTTTGCCATTCCCCTGCCTCCGCGTCACACCCTTGGTGTTCCTTGGAGGTCTCCCATCCAAATACTCTCCAGGGCCGATCCTGCTTAGCTTTTGACATCAGGCTAGTCTGGACTCTAAGCAAGGCGTCTCAGCATACAAAGCTGCCTCTCTCCAAGTGTCTTCGGGGCTTCCAGCAGAGAAGAGGCTTTCCAATACCCGCTACCAAAGATCCTTTAAGTGGTGATGCCAGGGCTTGAACCTGGGACCTTTTTGCATGCTTCCACATAGTCTTGGGGGAGGCAATTCTAGCCAAATACTGGTTGCCAAGAGGAGTCTAATGTTTGTTTACCTGTAACCTTTCAGATTTCAAGAAAAAAATCCATTTCAAAGTTATCCGGAACCCAGGGGACCTGGTCCAGTTCATTCACGAGCTGAAAGACAGTGCCAGGAAGGTAAAGGTTTGTGTAGGCGGGGTGGGGGTGTTGCCTTCTTTATCTCTCTGGCCTGTTCGTATTTGCAGTGAGAGTGTGGCTAGTGTCCGGTTTCGCCCATGGCCTTCTGGGAAGACATAGGGAAACATGGGCCTGGCCCCACTGCTGGACCTCCCGATGGCACCTGGTATTTTTGGCCACTGTGCGACAGAGTGTTGGACTCGATGGGCCATTGGCCTGATCCAACACTGGCTTCTCTTATGTTCTTATATCCAACTGAAAAGTCCTGTGTTCAGTTGTACAGTTGTCTGTGTTTTTGCTGCTCCTTCCCAGAAGGCCGTGGGGCAACATGATACTAGATGCCTCATACTGTTGAACGCCATTCTATGCAGGGAGCAGACTAAGGCCTTAAGACTTACGGTGTGAAAAATCTCTCTCCTCCTCTCCCCCCCCCCTTTAACCATTTCTAAACTCCCCTTTGTTTTCCTCAGAGCAAAGAGAAAGCCAGCTCCTCAGAGACAGCAGCACAAGAAGCCCCACCAAAAAGCGAACAGGTGGCAGAGCAAGAACATTCTGAGGAAGGAGGAGGACAAGAGGAGGAGGAAGAGGAAGACCTGCTGGGGAAGTTTGAAAAAGAGCTGGAGGACATCTTTCTGCCCAAATCAGAGATGGCCAAGCTTAAGGA
This sequence comes from Gekko japonicus, assembly GCF_001447785.1. Lineage (NCBI taxonomy): Eukaryota > Metazoa > Chordata > Lepidosauria > Squamata > Gekkonidae > Gekko > Gekko japonicus. The sequence goes on along the minus strand of NW_015160887.1, from coordinate 195,900 downwards.
AGAGGTGAAATCAGAGATGGAGAAAGAGTTTGACAACATCATCGACGAGGTGAGGAGCTGTGAGTGATCCTGGCTGCCCTCCAAGGCTCCCTCTAAGCTGTGGAGTCTTGTGAGCAAAAATTCTACTTTGTGAGGTACTGGCATTAAAAGCTGTGAGTGAGCGATTTGGCTGCTGCATAAATTAGTATGCTCTGGAGCCGTCCCTTCCTGAGCGAAGGCAAAAATGTGTGAGCCGGAGGCTAGAAAACTGTGAGCTAGCTCACACTAGCTCAGCTTAGAGGGGACACTGCTGCCCTCTGACCTGGTCCACAAAACACTTAGTAGAGCCAGTCCCAATTCTTGGAGCCAAACAACATATTACAGCAGACATGGGGAAATTTAGCGGTTTAAAGATTCCTACAGTTGTCTCAGTACTAGGGTGGAGGGGGAGGGAGGGAAAGATTACCTGGTGGTGCTGCTGCAATGCAGGCCCAATTGGGCCCTCACAACAGTTTTTTTTTAAATTAAATTTTTATTCAGTTAAACGACAATTAAAATTGCAATAGCTTATTTCTAAATCACGAAGTAATTATAAGTCAAATGTTTTAACAAGTGAAACATACAACAGTTATGAGACCAACTTACATAAGTGGTACTCAACAAAGAGGCTCTTAAACCTTAGGTAAACAATACGAAAGATTCCATCTTATGCAAATCAGTGGGTTAAAGTTTTTGCCACTTAAAGTCATTTCTAACGAAGGGCAGCCATTTTTTGACAAAATGCCATTTAGATCCTACAGAACGATTATTATCCGTATCATATGTTAACTTATCCAGAATGAAATATTCCCAAAACTACCAAGAAGATATAGTTGGGGGCTCCCCTTCTTTCCATTTTGTTACTATAATGTTCCTCACAACAGTTTTCTTCTAAACTGGCATCAGCGGGCAAGGTTTGGACTTGTCCACCGTAACGTGCGGCTTTGCTCTTGGCCCTCTCTTGTTGGCATTCTTGCTGGTTTCTGTGCAAGGAAACGCTAAAGCATTTTTTAACCTATGGAGGGGAAAACGTCAGGGTGGGCATGATGGTAAAGGTAAAGGTTCCCTTGCTCGAAAGCCAGTCGAATCCGACTCTAGGGTTGCGGTGCTCATCTCCGTTTCCAAGCCGAAGAGCCAGAGCTGTCCGAAGACGTTTCCGTGGTCATGTGGCCGGCATTACTTGCAATTTCTTGCTTTCGAGCTGCTAGGTTGGCAGGAGCTGGATGATGGAGATGGGCACAAAACTCCCTGCCCCATAATACTGGAACTCAGTGTGGTTGGTAAGCTCAGGACTGACCAAAGGATGTGCTGTTGATGCACGTGGCCTCCCACCTGTGTGCTCTAGATGTGGGACTGTGTGAATACGGTCCACTTCCTTGAATGGAATCCACAAACCTGACCTCAGTAGCCAAATGTGAAGAAGCGTACTTCTCCGCAGCCTCTCTCTTTTAGAGGTTTTGATGGATTTCTAGCCACCAATCCTTGGGAATTTTCCCTGTCACACATTTTCAGGTATCCCCATGGCCGTGGGATTCCCAGCAAGATTTTAAAAGGTTTGAGGGGATAGAATATGGATCTGGATATAAACCCACCTAAATCTGGATTGATAACTGAGGTAGACTAAGAAGAACAAGGTGGGTTTATTTTAAAAGTGAACCAGAACAAAGCCTGTTTGGAAAGAAACATGCAGCTGAGGTCAGCTGTGACAATCAGCCAGGAGTTGTGGCATGCTGGGTTCTACACAGTACATGATGAGGGAAGAAAAACACTCTTGGACAGCTTTTATGACATTTAAATACAGTCGCATGCTGCGACTAAATCTCACATCCCACCCTATAAGGCCTACTGTAATGCTTCAATTACCTACATGGGAACTTAACCCAAAGATCTTGATATACTCAGGTCTTTCTTTCACAGCTGTTAGACTAACCTTTCTCTCACAACTTCCAATCTCTCAGGGCTCTTCCATACTCTCATTTTCATTGCTTATGTGTCCCCGTTGCTTCGTTTTGTTCCTTTTCCACTTGTATTTTGCTCCCTCTGTTTCTTTAAAAAAAAAAAAATATTTTATAAAATTGTTTCGATATTACATTGCTGTATCTCCAGCATATTTTCCTGCACTTTAAAACTGCAGGAAAATGTGCCGGAGATAGAATCATAGAGTTGGAAGGGGCCATACAGACCATCTAGTCCAACCCCCTGCCCAGTGCAGGACCAGCCTAAAGCATCTCTGACAAGTGGCCGTCCAGTCTCTTCTTGAAAGCTGTCACCTCTCTAAGCAGCTGATTCCACCTCTGAACCACTCTGACCATGGAAAAAGTGTTTCCTAATACCCAGCCAATACCGTTCTGCATATAACTTAAACACGTTGCTTCGGGTTCTATCCTCTGATGCCAACTATGTAAAGGTAAAGGTTTCCCTTGCTCGAAAGCCAGTCGAATCCGACTCTAGGGTTGCGGTGCTCATCTCCGTTTCAAAGCCGAAGAGCCAGCGCTGTCCGAAGACGTTTCCGTGGTCATGTGGCCGGCATGACTAAACACCAAGGCGCACGGAACACTGTTACCTTCCCACCGAAGTGGTACCTATTTATCTACTTGCAATTTCTTGCTTTCGAACTGCTAGGTTGGCAGGAGCTGGAACTAGAGACGGGAGCTCACTCCATCATGCGGCACACTCGGGTCTCGAACTGCTGAACTACCGACCTTCCACAGCCTGCAGTTCAGCGTCTCAGCAATGTAATATCAAAGTGACCACAAGAGGGAGCAAAACATATGTGGAAAATTAAAAAATGGAAGCGGGTAGAGCACCCAAGCAATGAAAGTGAGACTGCAGAGGAGCCCTCAGTCCTAGCCTGCAGACCTTTGCTGACTAACCCCCCCCCCAATCAGATCTCAGCTTTTTCTCCGTCCTTTACTCCCTGTCCCGTGAGCAGTTATCTTTTT
>NW_015160887.1:192712-192875 GCF_001447785.1 Gekko japonicus | reverse complement strand
ACACCACAGCACATTTAGACTTGGATACCGGAGCATGACTGGCAAGCACTTTGAAGTCTCTTGATCTCTCCCAGAAATCTGAACACGCAGTTCCTTTCTCGATGGCAGGTGGAGGATGAGCTGGAAACGGAAGGCCTGAAGGGCGAATTTGATCGAAAACAGG
>NW_015160887.1:192039-192233 GCF_001447785.1 Gekko japonicus | reverse complement strand
CACACGCCCGTCTGAGTCATCATCTGAAATAGAGGCATGGGGGAAAGTGTTTAAGAGTGCTGGCAATAGGGGAAAGCATTTTAAGAGTGCTGGTCCAGGATCTGGGAGGACCCAGGTTCGAATCCCCACTCTGCCGTGGAAACTGGCTGGGTGACCTTGGGCAAGTCACTATTTGTCAGTCTAGACTACCTCAT
>NW_015160887.1:191724-191897 GCF_001447785.1 Gekko japonicus | reverse complement strand
TGTACTATCTGCTCAAAAAAAGGAAATTCTGCACTCAAATTTATGCAAGGGAGTTATTACACTTACCTGGTCGGATTACCATCAAGGTTTTCAGAGAATTCAGACCTTTTTGCAAAGAAGTATTCCCGGACAGCAAGGGGGAAAAGGTAGCCACCAAAAGAGATGCACCAAAA
>NW_015160887.1:175057-191598 GCF_001447785.1 Gekko japonicus | reverse complement strand
TCAACAGCTGAATACATCAAGAGACCGAAGTCTCAGCAGAAGCAGGACGAACTTTCCTAGGCTTGACTGTCCGTTTCGACTTTGCGTCTTTATCAAACGTCAGTTTGTAGTTGTTTGTCTTCATTATCCAGAAGGGAATTGTTGATTGTGAGAGCTTGAAGTAGCCACCTTTGAAACTATGCACACACTGTTGAAAACCTTGTACTGAAGACAAACAACTACAAACTGACGTTTGATAAAGACGCAAAGTCGAAACGGACAGTCAAGCCTGGGAAAGTTCGTCCTGCTTGTGCTGAGACTTCGGTCTCTTGATGTATTCAGCTGTTGAAACAAAACAACAATTAAAGCAGTATCTTCATTGTTAATTCATTACACTGTGAACTTGTTCAGCAATGTGTTTTTTGCTTGTTTGTGGTTCCAAGCCAGGGGGGAGGGGAAAGAACGTGAAGAGTCCCTGTGGCTTTTTTTGGTGCATCTCTTTTGGTGGCTACCTTTTCCCCCTTGCTGTCCGGGAATACTTCTTTGCAAAAAGGTCTGAATTCTCTGAAAACCTTGATGCTAATCCGACCAGGTAAGTGTAATAACTCTCTTGCATAAATTTGAGTGCAGAATTTCCTTTTTTTGAGCAGATAGTACATTATTTTATTGTAGATACTTATACCCTGCTTTTTTCCCCAGTGAGCTCCAAAGCACCTTACAACAACATTCTGTCGTCTTCCCCTCCTCCATGTTTTTAATGCTTTAATCCTTTCGACCCTATGAGGTAGGCTAGGCTGACAGAGAGTGACTTGCCCAAGGTCACCCAGCCAGTTTCCACGGCAGAGTGGGGATTCGAACCTGGGTCCTCCCAGATCCTGGACCAGCACTCTTAAAATGCTTTCCCCTATTGCTAGCACTCTTAAACACTTTCCCCCATGCCTCTATTTCAGATGATGACTCAGACGGGCGTGTGAAAGTCAGGGTCACGAAAGTACGGCCAGGGAGCGCTCAGCAGAAGGAGCTGCGAGTTCGAGAGATGAGCAGGGACAACCCTCAGCTGCGCCATGTAGAGAGTGTCGTTAAGGACCTGTTGGAAAAGGAGGGCCTGAAGGCAGAAGGTAACGCAGCCACAGGTAGTGGGAAGCCTTTCTGGTTGTCGGGGAGTGGAGGAGTCATTTGTGTTAAGGTGCATTCTTAGGAGGAAATAGGCAAGGGCGTGAGGTCACTGCAGGCCTGGAAACGCACACCGCAAGGAGTCAAGGGTTATCCTAAACCAGTTATCTGAAGACTTAATCTGATTTTTTTAAAGCTGTTCCCAGGAAGTTTTTTGAGGTCATGGTTGTCCACTTTTGCTATTCAAGGAAGTGGCTGGCAGGGGCCACAGCTTAACTGTGCAGAGAACATGCACTGAGCAGGTTCAACCCTTGATACCTTCAGTGTATAAAGGAAGGGTCTGTGGCTCAGTGGAAGAGCCTCTGCTTTGCACTCAGAAGGTCCCAGGTTCAATCCCCAATGCCTCCAGTTATAAAAGGACCAGTCAGTAGGTCATGTGGAAAACCTCTACCTGAGACCACAGAGAGCTGCTGCTAGTCTGAGTGGACAGGACTGACCTTGACGGACCGGAGGTCTGATTCAGTATAAGGCAGATTCATGTGATGTGAATCTTGGATTGTAAATTTGGGAGGTGATCTCTCCTGACCCTGTGAAAGGCCGTTTCTCATATGCAGTTTCAGGGTCCCTTCTGACTTCCAGAGTCCTTGCAGAACTTGTTCAGGGGGAAGGATTGGGGGCAAACTGTGCTCATTTTAAGGGGTGCAACAAGCAATTCTTCAATGTCAGTATCTGCCAGCACCAATCTACAGAAAATAATAGTGTTTTTTTCCCATGGACTTTTGAGCTGCTTCTTATTCCCTGCTTCGAATAGTGCTGCTCATCAGGGGGTTAATAGTGAAATGGCAATTAAGACACTTATTGACATTAAAATGAATTGGAACCATGGGAATCTTGCTTGTTGAAATAGCAAACAAATCTGACAGTGGAAAGGTATTATAGTGCCCTGAACAGGGTAGCCCGGGCAAGCCCAATCTCATCAGACTTCAGAAGCTAAGCAGGGTCGACTCTGGCAAGTATTTGGATGGGAGACCTCCTTGGAGTACCAGCAGTTGGCAGGCAGGGGCAGGCTTCATTCAGCCATCTCTCTGAATATCCTCCAGGCCCCCAGTAGGAGTCAGGCACCAGAGGTCGCCGTGACTTCCAGGTGCACACTCACTGACACGCACACACACAAAAAGATTATAGTACAATCAAAAGCACATCTAAAGTCTTTGCATTGTAGCTAGTATTTCTTGAAACATAATAGGTAAAGGAAAATGGGGTGGGGGTGGGGGGGGGATTCAAGGCATGTGATCTCCGAGGGCTCTACTGAAAGCCAAGCCACGCAGGAGTGAAACATCAGTGCTGTGAACCTATGAAGCTGCCTTATATGGTCCATCAAAGTCAGCATTGTCTACTCAGACTGGCAGAGACTCTCCAAGGTCTCAGGCCGAGGTCTTTCATATCACCTATGACCAGGTCCTTTTGGTTGGAGATGCCAGGACTGAACCTGGGGCCTTACACCTGCCAAACAGAGGCTCTACCAACTGAGCTCCTCCCCTGTGATGCCCCTGTGGTGCCTGCTGATGTCTTTCTCAGTGCCCACTTGCTTCCCCAAAGCAAACAGTCCTGAAGAGGCATTGCCAAGAGTTCCCAGACTGTGTAGGTGTTTCTGGGCAAGGCCTGGCGCCCATTCATTTTGATGCTCCCAGTGGATTATGAACAAAAGTGACTTGGTTTGTTTTTGAAGAGGTGAGGTACCACAATCTTCAAATCTAGTGGTGGTTCCTTTCCTTAAGGAAGAGTAGAGTCATGCCTTTGGTTAGGGCCAACTAAGACTTGATAAAGACGTAACAAAAAACTGTATCGGCAGAGCACTTCCTTAGTCTGTACGTCAGACAAAACTAAATGCAAGGAGAGAGCTGAGATGCACCTCAGGATAGTGGGGTGGCAAAGGGGAGAATGCCCCAGTCTGCAGTTAACATTAGTCCTTAAGATGATGGATGGGAAGTGGTGTTAAACAGGCTTTTTTTGGTTAAGGACGATGCAGGTCAGAGACATGGGTGGGTGGATACTGCACATGCCATGAAGTTTGGGCCTAGGTGGATTATTCCTGCAAATTCTCATGCTGCTCCACCTCTTATTGTCCTGATTCTGTGTCTCTTGACACTATTTCCAGAGCTGGGTGGGGGAGGCTGTCTATAAGCCAGAAGAGCCTCCCTCACCAAGTGTTCCCACTTGTCGTTTCTCTGAAAAGCGAATCCTGTACTGTTCAGGGAGCAACTAACAACTGGCTGCCTTTGTTCCCCGGGCAGGTAAAATTGAAATCAAGATAGTGACGACTGGTGGCCTTGGTGACGATGACGACACCCACTGGCTGTCAGAAGAGGACACAAAGAACCTCAAGGACATTTTCCTCAACATTTTGGTGAGAACTTTCAGACGTAGCAATGGTGTAAGAGGTAGTCCTCGTACCCTTCCCAGGGCAGGTTTCTAAAATGAGTCACTAGGCTTTTATGACTGCCCTCTGGCCTGGAAGTTCCTCCTCCAGTCCAAGAATTGGCTGTCGTTATTAGGGGTGTGCACTCAGTATATATCGAGCCAAATAAATACCGCTCTGTATATACCGAGCCGAATAAATAATGGACCCGAATTGGAAAAACCCTGATTTTTATTTTATTTTTTGCACACCCCTAGTCATTATGGTTGGCGGTGAAGGTAGCACTCTTCAGCATGTTGTTCTTTATTTCTGTATTTTTTATCTTAAAGGTGGTGGCCTTGTCATGAGGTAGGATTAGGTGTCTGCCTCAGGTAGATTTTTTGTTCCTTTCACTGTGGATCCAACCCCCAGTGACCATTCTCCTGTGGCCAAGTCCCAACCTTTGTCGACTAAACTTTGAAACACGGTCAGCCAAAGCAGACCAGCTCCATCTTTTATTTACAGATCCAAAGTCCTCTTTCTCTCCCCCCCCACCATGACTATGAAGTTTAATTGGGCACTGAAGCTCCCACTCTCTACCTGCTGAAATGCCTCATAAAAGTATGGTAATTACCTCATGAGTGAAGTAATCTCTTGCCTTATATCTGGCTCAGGTAATAAAGCCAGCTTTAAATACACCTTGTGACTGGCAGGCTAAAGACCAAAAGATTACCCTAAATGTGGCAAAATTTGCTAGACAAGCTATAAGACTCCAGAAGCAATTTGTAGAGTTAAAGGTAAAGGTTCCCTTGCTCGAAAGCCAGTCGAATCTGACTCTAGGGTTGCGGTGCTCATCTCCGTTTCAAAGCCGAAGAGCCAGCGCTGTCTGAAGACATTTCCGTGGTCATGTGGCTGGCATGACTAAACACCAAGGCGCACAGAACGCTGTTACCTTCCCACTGAAGTGGTACCTATTTATCTACTTGCAGTTTCTTGCTTTCGAACTGCTAGGTTGGCAGGAGCTGGAACTAGAGACGGGAGCTCACTCCGTCATGCGGCACACTTGGGTCTCGAACTGCTGAACTACCGACCTTCCACGGCCTGCAGTACAACGTCTTAACCACTTGAGCCACCGCAGCTCCTAATTTGTAGAGGGAAGCATCTAATTGGCTTATCGCTAGAACTCAGTCCTGATTTTTATTTTATATGTCGCAATCTGAATGTATATTTTACTCACATTGTGTATGTTATTTGATTGGTCTCTGTTCGTATTAAACTCTTCTTCTGCTCTGACTGGAGGGCCAGCCCTTTCTTTCCTTGGCTGAAGGACAAGATTCTCAGCCAGTCCGAACTGGCCCCTTTTAATTTTTTTGTTTCCCTCAAAAGGAAGAATTGAAATAAAAGCCGCGTCTCTGGTTTGTAAAGAACTGTTAAGTTTAGAACTAGACGTTGTGTGCTTGAGCTCAGGCAAGGTAAACGTGGCTTGACATCCAGGGTCTTGTTTGGGTTTGTTTGTTTTTTTAACAGTTCGAACAAAAGGAATTTTGGTAACTCAGGTGCCTGGTGGTGGTTTCTGGAATCCAGTATCAGGCAACATAAGGTGTATTCCATGAGATGGATCTAACCTGACTTTTCTGCCCACACAAGGCACTCCTGTTGGAACGCTCCCTCTACAGCGTACAAATCTCCCCCAAATGCTGCTTCTGTGGGGACCCTCAGGAACAGCATGAGAGGCAAGTCAGGGGTAGGGGGAGGTCTGCAGCAGCGAGGGGACATTAATGGATAACTTAGTCTGGATCCAACCCTGTGTTTTATAGCTTTTTGCTATTTTTTTAATGAATTCTCCGCTCATCATCTTTTGAGTGCCATGTAAACTTGACTGCTTTTGCAATCATTTTTAAGGACCATTTTATTATTTATTTCTTGACTTACTTTGTTTATATGCCACCTTTCCCACAGGGACTCAAGACAGATTACACCTAGTGGGTCAGTACAATCACCAAAAATGGGACATTCAGTGGCCAATGTGTTAGGATTTTACAAGGCTGGGACCACCAGAAAGAACAGGAGCAGAGCAGAAGTATTCACAATGACACCTTAAGCAGTACAGTAATTACATAAACAGGACCTTACTTACAATGTGCCATACATGGCCGTATAGATCACAGACCCCATTCATCTGTCCGAGCAAGTTTGTAAAACCCTTTTTGTGCAGTGTGGCCCTGTTACCTGAGTAGAAAAGCCCTCTTGAATAGTTCCAGTTTGCATATTGTGCTGGCATAACTTTCAGAACAGCCTGCCAATGTGCATCCTGCTTGATTGTGGTGCTCCCCAGGGGCTGGCTGTTCTCTGAGACCCCAAAGAGGTTTGAGAGTTTTTGGTTTAAGTTTTAAACCCTTGGCCGAGTCAGAAGATGGGCACTTTCACCCCAAGCTCCTTAAAACGTCTCGATGCTAGTTTGCCGCTCTCCAGAGCTAACGGGGCCTTCCTTTCTCTCCCTCCCCTCAGATCCAGGGCACGCAAAGGGAGGCGCACAGAGAGCAGCAGCGCCAGCGCCAGCTGGAAGACAACTACCGTTTCGTCTGGGGGAACAGCCAGGAAGAGCTGCAGGCGACCGGTGGTGCCGATTCAGACGATGTGGACTTCTGAAAGACCTTGACCTTCAGAACTGGGGCAACCGTGGCTACCCTGTTGCAGGATATGGCTGGCGCCTTTCCTTTCCTCGGAGGACTGGTGTGCCCGTGCGGAGGCAGAGTCTCACCTGAATCCATACAACTAGGGGGGGGGAAGGGGTGAGGGAGTGGGCCATCTTCCTGGACGGGCTCTTGTCACTCTCAGCTGCTCTTCCTGTCTCGTCCTAATGGCTTTCCGTCGGCTCATAACGGCAGCCTTTCCCTCTGGACAGAAACTGTTTGAGTCCCTTCCCCTGCCAAGCAAAGCCCCGGCCTCCTGAAGGCTGACTCTGCTTGACGTCAGGAATGCACAAACCAGGCTGGCCACCTGACGGGGCATTTTGAGTGGCGCTCCCCTCCCCCCTTTCCAGAAAAGCATCTTGGCCATACCACACAAAAGGAGCATGCTGTGGAAAGGCCCTGCAGGTGAACCTCAAGTCCAGGGGAAAAGCTGGCACTGGTATCCCACCCTTTCCCCCAAATCTCTCATGTGCTTGGAGGAAACTTCACCTGCCAGGCTTGTGTGACGACAATGTCACTTGCGTGCCTTGAATTGTCACAGCTGCAGGCAGTGGTGAGGAATGGGGGGAAGGAGCCGGTACTTCCCCTCCCTCCCTTCCTCTGTGCTTTTCTGGCATCTCCTCCTCTTTTGAACAAAGCATAATTCTGCTCCTGCCCATAGTTTACTTCTAGGCTGCCTTTGCACCATGGTGCAACTTTGGACTTAAATGAGCCCGGCAGAAAAAAAATACAGTTCAAAGGGGACAGGGGCAGAGGGAAGGTGATTGACGCCTCTTGAGGGCGGTGTCCTCCAGCTGTTTTTCCAGTCATACTTGGGCCCTAGACATAGGAGCGTATGGACTGCGTTAAAACGAAAAAAATGCAACTTTGCCTGTAGATCGCGTGGCAAAGCCACATGTAGAAAGCTAGCTGTTTTTTTTACTTCTGTGAAGTCTCAGAACTGCAAGCGGGGCTGAGGTCTCTTGCAGAGAGACAACGATTATGACAATCTACTTCAAATGCTGAATAATCAGGGCTACTTAACGGGTGACTGGAGGTGGAGAATTCTGCCCAGAGAAGAGGTGGGGCAGGAACGATGCGGCCCTCCCACCTCCTTGACATACATGGGATGATTCGGTGTTCATTCTTTTTTTTTTTCCCCTGTCAATAAATCCAGCTCAACCCAGTCTGGATTTCTGAGTCTGCTGTTTGTTGGGTGTTACGTGTGACCTAGGAGTATTCCCAGCACTGGAATAGGTAGTGTGGTACCTCTTTTCTTTAATAAACCAGTATGTCTCCATGTACAAGTATGCCATCGGGCTGGGCAGTCACTTGAAGATTCCACTAGCTGTCTGGTTTATGAACAGGTTTAATTCATTGGTTAAATAAAATGTTATACCTTGCAGAACTTCTGTGAAGGTGCCCTATTGTAGGACCTTGATGGGGGGGGGGGTTGACTCATTTCCTGTATAAGTCCAAATGAAGTGCCAGATGTCCCCAGTTTAAAAATTGTATCAGGGAATGGATAGAGGAGCATTAGATGGGAAAGACCACGAAAGGAAAAATACTTCTTGGGAGTGAGGGGGTAGTTGGATGGAACAATATTATTTTCTCTAAGGAAAACTGGAAAAGCTAGAAATGTGGAGAAACAAGAGAGGAAAAACCTGTGACTCGTTTTCAGAATAAATAAAATTATGCCGTTAAAGACCACCTGGGAAGCTCTTCAATCTGACTTCTGGCATGACCCTTGAACAGAAACCACCTTGAGCACTGATAACTGTTTATGCCGGTTTCCTGCCTGCTCCAATGTGTCCTTGTTGGTTCTCCTGGACCTTTTCAGTTGAGTCACTTATTTTATCTTGGTGGGATGGTCCTGAGAGGTCCAGTTTCTAGATGGCTCCGCTCCTTCCTGCCTTATGCCCATTAGTTTATGGGGTCATTCAGAACACTACATCGCCTACCTTGCTGTCTAATATCTACATGAAAGTTCTGGGAGAACTCAGTTGGAGATCTGGAGCACAGTGTCTGCCACACTAAGGGCTGATGTCATTTGGTTCCATCCGGTGTGGGCAGGGGAACATGACTCGGTGTGTGAGGGTATCTAGCTGAGGCACAGAAGGTTGCAGGTTCAACCCCAGCATCTCCGGGCAACAGGTGATGTGAAAGACATTTGCTTGAAAACCCTGGACAGCAGCTGCCTGCCAGAGTAGGCAATATCAACCTTGATGGATCCTAGAGCCTGATTTGGTGTAAGGCAAGTCATGTGTCGCTGTGTGTTCAAATACAGTTAATTTGGAAGAAATATTAAATCAGAGTTTGGAGGTGGCGAATTTAAAATTAGTTTACCCTCATACAGTCCTTTTAAGCCAGCCATGATTCAAGTGCTGCGTACAGTTCTTTTAAGCCAGCCATGATTCAAGTGCTGACCTAACAGGTGTACAACTTGGATGTATTTCTAAATAAATCAGTTGGAACCTCCATTATTAGCTGATAGCAGCAGGTGAAGCCTCAAGTCCCTAATTGGTGGGACTCCCATCCCCCTGGTTGTGAGACAGGTACCTTCAGAAGGACCGTTTTAAAACATCCATCTAGCTTCTTGATAAGCCTCAGTGGTGCCTTTCCAAGAAGTTGACATGAGATGTAAATGGGGACATACAGAAACTTGTTATGACATCAGGATGAAACATTAAAGAACAGAATCTATAACTGCGTCAGAGATGCTGACCTGCATCTAGCCAAAGACTTAAGTGCTGGAGTTTCCACAGGAGGAAATGCTTTGGCTGATTCCCCCTTCCCACTGCAGCTAACCCTCCAGTTTGCCCCCCATGCTGTTGACAGTAACACAGTTTTAGGGGTTTCAGTGGGCAGCAGCGTGTGGGCATTGGGGAGTGTCAGCAGAAATCAGCCTTCCCTCTTCAGAAAATGTTACATTCTCTTAAATGTTTAGGGTTAGCAACTTTATAGGAAAAATCTGGTGTATCTTTAGCCTTTATCAGAAATCAGTGTGTGAACATTTTCACTGCAGAGCAAGTTGCTGTTAAAGGAATGGGAGCAGTGCAGTGTAATGGTTAGAGTCAGCCTAAGAACACCTGCTGGGTGACTTGGGCCAGTCGCAGACACTTAGGAACACCTGCTTCTAATGCCTGGAAGCTTGCTGGGTGACTTGGGCCAGTCGCAGACACTCGGCCTAACCTACCTCACAAGGTTGTTGTGAGGATAGAGAAGAGAAAAATGATGTCAGTCACTTTGGGTTCTCGTTGGGGAGAAAGGCAGAGGGTATAAATGATGTAAATAAAATGACAGGAGCAGAGGCCACTGGGAATGCTTGCCACCTGTCCAGTAATTCAGAGTACTTGGCATTAGGGAGATGTCCTGTTTTCCCTAATCTGAGCACCATCTTAGAATTTCTGTCGGGCGGGTGGGGATTTTAAGGGAAATGGGCAGTATTGACCAAAATCTACTGGCATGGTCTTAGATACAAGCAAGCTAAAATTGCCAAACATCTTCCAACTGCATTTGTTACTTTATTCATATACATGCACAATGCATCGCTTGCAGTAGTAGAGTGCAGCACAAGATAAAGGGGAGCCAAAAGAAATGGTGCCATTAGTGTGTGCAACTAGTGCGAGGTGCATCTCCAACCTTGTGGAACCCATAGCTACCTTGGCAGTTCTCAGAGCATGTGGTGGGTGCTGGAGCAGAATCACTGCCATAGGGGTGGGGCTGGGCCCAGTTATGAAATAGTGGTAGAAAGTGTTCAGAGGTGCCAAGTCTCTTATGAAGATGGCTGTTTCTGAATGGATGCTCTTTAGGCTTCTCCAAAGCACCTCCTGCTCCGGTAAAGTGGAAGAAAACTGGCTTTAAGAAGGAAGCAAGTGTGTGCCATGTTGGGAACTCGACCAAGAAGAGGAGATTGGATTTATACCCCACCCTTCACTATCACAACCTAAAGGAGTCTCAGAGCAGCTTACAATCCCATCCCCTCCCCTCAACAGACGCCCTGTGAGGGAGGTGGGGCTGGGAGAGCTCTAACAGCTCTGAAAGAAGTTATGACTGACCCAAGGTCACACCAGCAGCTGCATATAGAGGAGTGGGGAATCAAACCTAGTTCTCCCAGATTAGAGTCCGTGCTCTTAACCCCTGGCTACTTAATTGGGTGCCATGTTGAAGACTCCTAGTCCAGCTTCGGCCTACTTAATTGTATACCACAAGCAGAGGAATATCTCTGAGGATGTGTAGTCTAAAGCACAAGGGAGGGAGAGGATGGCCTGCCTTCCTCCCTCTAAAAGTGTCCACTCCAGTAACTGTTGAAATTCATCTGGTTTAAAGGATTTTTCAGTTCTTCAAGTTACCCTGCTAGTCCTTAATAGCAGTTTCCTCACCTAAGTGACCACTGTCTTCTCAAAGAGCAGCATTGTGAGGTCAGTGCTGATGTCAAGGCCAAACTGCAAAACAAAAAGTCAACAGGGGCCCCCCGTCACAGGAGTGGGAAAATCTGCACTGGAAGGGAGGCATTTTAGAGGTGGAGCTAAAAGCGCGGGAGCGCGATCTTACGGTCCCCCACGGCTCTGTCTTCAGGCCGTCAGCAGCCGATCACACCAGGGAGGCAATAGCGTAGTCCCAGCGAGGCAACACGGCAGTACTGCGTTACTGTGCATGCGCAGGTCGCGGACGGATGCCACGGGCTACCGGCGCGTCTCCGATCAGACGCCCGCCCGTGCCGCGCATTTACCGGAAGCTACTACCTTTTCCCCAGTGCCTTTTAAATCCGCTTCTTCGGGCCGACGGTACGGGTTGGAGACGGATGCGCTACGCTTCCCAGATGTTGTGGTATGATCGTGCCCGTTTGATGTGCCCTCAATCCATCCCTTTCGCGGAGCAAATCTGTGTGACCAGGACCAGAATCTATTTTATTCATCTACGTGTGCAGACTTCATTATAGCTGTAGTGTAGGACTACATAGGATAGAGGGTGATGTAGCTTCTGGGCCTTATCTTCCCCGGGTTTCTCTGTACTTAATTTCACAGCCGTAGAGATGTTCCTGAGAGAACCAAAGACTGAGTGGTGTGAGGGAGAGATTTAAGGACTGCATGGCGGAAGAAATAAGATGAACCACACAAGAGAAGAGAAGGCGTTGACATTCTTCTAGGAGCTGGAATGGAGGTGAGCAGTTTCCTCTTGGAGATCTCTCCAGCTATAGACATGAAAGCTGCCAAGAGGGAAGGGGAATAAAGCAACACTAGAATGGCACGGCTATGAATTTAGGTGGTGTCTTCCCCCCAACATATGGTAAAGAGCTGCCTCAGTTTTACCCTGCAGAGACATCCTTTGACGTTAAAGTTTAGGCCTGAAATAGATTTTCACTGTAAGGACTGTTTCATACGTGAGGGCCTCTGATGAAGAGACAAGTGCCTTTTTAAAAAGTGTTTTTCCTTCCCTAAAAGAATTTTCATTTATTGTTCCATCAAATTATTAACAAAGAGTAGTGAATGCTAGTCAATACTATATCAGCAGGCTTGATAGTTTCGAAGTGTTAATGTTTTTCAGTTGACAATCACTAGGCATCAAGAAAGTAACATTAGTTTATGAATTGGAGGGTTTATAAATTGGAGAGTTGAATATATAATCATTCAAGTTAAAAAAATATATCAAGGTGTGAATTCATCTGATTTGCTCTGTAGATCAAATAAAGATCAAATAATAACCAAAGCAAAACATCTTAATTTATATCTCTTCTCATATGGTACTGTGATCACCAACCTGACAAAGAACGAATACTTCATTTATCAGCCAGAGGAACTAATAACAAATATAAATACTAGTTGTTGTGGAATGGATTCTCTGAGGAGGTGACCGGGACACTATCTTTGGAGGTTTTGAGAAGGTATTGTCAGCCATTTTATTTCTAAGGGTGTTTAACAGGATTTGAACTGCAGGCATATTCTCAGGGAGGTGGTTAATGGGGTTTAGTGTAGTCAAGTGCATTTTATATCTACTAAGCAACCATAGCCGCTGTCTGCCCATCTGGAATTAAACTTAAGGGCTTCCAGGAGAATGTGAGACGTAAATGCTAGAAAAGCTTAAGTCTACGGTTGCCAATATCCAGGTGAGCTCTGGAGATATCCCAGAATTACAACTGATCTCCATACTACAGAGATCAGCTCCCCTGGAGAAAATGGCTGCTTTGGATTGGGTAGATTCAAGGAATTTCCCAGCCTGGAGTTGATGGGAAGAAAAACCTAGCCTGGCCTGTTCTGGTCTGAGCAGTTGCTCAGTGTGCAAAATTATTTCTTTTAAATATTTTGCTCTGCTCCCTAAAGTGACATAAAGAGGCTTACAACAGGTAAAAAACAGTCTCCATATAAAACAATGAACAACAAACTATACCTTGACCCTGTCCTGAAGTCATTTGCTGGCTTGTCCAAAGAGATGGGCTGTGAGCCAAAGCACTCACATGTGAAGCCGCACCCAAACTTTTGTTGGTACTTGGCCGGGAAGGTGAAAAACTAAGAGAGTACATCTAATAAATGGGTTCCTTCCTCTTTCACACGTCCTGCTTTGCTTATTTATGTTAAGGGTGTAGACAGTGTTCCATCCAGTTCCAAGTTCGGTGAATATTGCATACAATTTATGGGAGACAATTTAAAATAAACAATTATAAAGCCAGTTAGTTTAAATATTATCCATCAGGCTGTGAGAACAAGATGGGAAAACCCACAACCCTTACCAATGAGATGTCTGGATAGACTAGAAATGTTACTAGGACATGAGTCACAGAGTCCTGATCAAGAGTGAGAGGGCCAGTTGGTATACCAAGCGAAGCTGCTTCTGTGTTATGCTGACAGTAGCATCTGAAGTAGGTGTGCTTAACAATGAACTGTTTCTTTAGACCATGTCCATGGGATATTCAGTGCAGCGAAACACATCTTATTCCTCATAGTCTTTTGGACTTGAGCTCCTCCTGAGTCCTTCATATGCAAAGCAGCAGCAGGCTACTTTGGAAAATAGTATGTGCTGATTCACAGAGCAAACTTGCTTTATAGATGACCTGAAAAATGCAGTAAAGCACAACAGTGCTGTCTGAGAATCAAGTCGCTGAGGCCAGTAGCTACAGAATTTTGAAGAGGGGGGGGGGGGGGGGGAGGGAGAGGATCTCTCCTAGTGGCTCCTGGGATAAAAAGTACAAAATAGAGCCCTGTTGAATGCCACAGGATAATGTCCATTTGTCACAATTAGGGTTGCCACCCTCCAGGTGGAGCCTGGGGATCCCCCGCTTCTACAACTGATCTCCAGCTGACAGAGATCAGCTCCCCTGGAGAAAATGGCTGCTTTGAAGGGTGGACTGCTTGCGGACCATGTGGAGGCCCCTCCCCTCCCCAAACCCCGCCCTCTCCTGGCTCCACCCCCCCCCAAGTCTCCAGGTATTTTGCAACCCAGACCTGGCAACCCTAGTCACAATAGTTGTTGCCTAGCATCATGTTCTAGAATCTACAAAGTACAGAGAAAGGGAGAACTCCGTATGCTCCCCTGAGCTCCCTGGAGACAGTGGGGGAGCGATGTGTGATACACAGAAAGACAGATAAACCATAGCAAAGCAGTGCTTCCCGCTCCCAACCGTGCCAAGAGGTCTAGAAGAAAATCATAGCTGATGGTTTCAAATGCCAATGAGAGATCCAGGAAAATCCACAGGGACTCATTTCCCCCAGTCTATCTCCTGGTGAAGGTCATTTGCAAACACAGTGAGAAGACGGCATATGTTTTATTGGAGGATAAGGATTGACAATTATGTGTGCATGCAGAGGTCATTTCGGGGGGGATCGCGGGGGATCGCAGTTCCCCCGGGTGAGGTGTGGGGGGCCAGGGGGTGTGGCATATGCTAATGAGTTATGCTAATGAGTTCCCCTAGCTCTTTTTCTACGAAATGACCCCTGTGTGCATGTATACCTAGGTTAGGCATTGGACAAGCATAGACTGTCCAAGGCTGTGTTTCTGGGGAGAGGGGCATTGTTGTTGTTGTTTTGCTCATAAAAGCTAGCTCTGGAAATTTCCAGATTGCTGCTCTGTGCAGGTGGAAAGCCTATCCATGTGAATGCACAGATGGCCACTTGAAGAGAAGTTACCTGTAAGAAACCTGCTTTTATTAATCAGGATTAAGGAGATGTGTGTATGTGTTTGCTGGGGGGTGGGGAATAGAAGGGAGAGTGGGATCTTGCCATCATACTTTCATTAATCATTAATTGCTTTTTTCTTATATAAATGTTACTACTAGTTTGTTTCAGGAAGCAATGGTCTGATATTGAGAAATCCTGGCCCAGATCCAAAGGGCTACTTTGAATGCACTCAAAGTCCTGCATACCCACAGAGTGGAATTTTGCTGTAACTTCTCCAACCAGCTCTTCCCCAAGGAAACACTGTAAACTGTGTTTGAAATTTAGCTCAGCGTGCACAGAAGACCCCATGCTTCCTTTCCATGGCATCGCCAGTTAAGAGGATTTCAGGAACGGCTCCTTGAGGCACTGGAGAATCAAAATTGATGGACTTAATTCTCCTTGGTATGTCCCACAACAAGATGATCAACAAATGCTTAGCCCGACCACTTGACTCTTGTCCATCTTCTCCTGTAAGTTCTGATCCATAAGCCATTGTGTATAACCTCCACCCACTCCAGTGGACTGGGTGAAGTTCCAAGTTTAGTCCCCACAACTCTAGTTAAAAGGGCCTCAGGTCATTTGGGAAAGACCTCTGCTTGAGATGCTGGAGAACCACTGACCATTGCTGTGTACACCATACCAGGCTAGATGGACCATCGATCTGCCACGGTGTAAACCAGCTTCATACTGAATATACTGAGTGAGACCTTTGGTCTACCATGGTCATTATTGTCTACTCTGACTGGCGGCAGCTCTCTGGGGCCTCAGGATGAAGTTCTCCACATCACCAGCTACTAGTATTGCCAGCTGATGCTGGCAAGTGCTGGGAGAGAAGGGGGACAATCTTCTCAATGTCATGCCAACATGTCACTTCTGGTGGAAAACTGGTCCACCTGCTCTGACCTGGATAGCCCAGGCAAGCCTAATCTCACCAGATCTCAGACACTAAGCAGGGCTGACCCTGGCAAGTGCTTGGAAGGGAGATCTCCAAGGAATACCAGAGCCAGGACACAGAGGCAGGCAATAGTAAACCACTTCTCTGAAACATCCTAGCCCCACTAGGGGTCGCCAGAAATCAACCATGACTTCCAGGCATACACACACGCACAATACTCACACACAACCCCGACAACAGAAAACTGGTGCACCAGGGTGATGCTCTAAGATGTACCCCAACCCACAGTTTTGGGTGGATCCTAGAGCATCCCTCTGGCATGATGATGTCACTCCCATTTTTTGCTGGAACTGATGTTTATGCTAATGAGTTCCTGCTGGGCTTTTTCTACAAAAAAAGCCCTGCATATAGACACACGTCTATCTCCTCTCTTCAGCTGCGAGGAGGAGTTGCCTCCCCCGAACCCTGATGAGAGGTTATTCAGGGCAATTTCCTATCATTAAAGGCCCATTGGAGACTTATCTACTTCAGGGGTCCCTAAAGTTGTGGATCCTATAGGCATGTCTAGACTATTGATAACAGGTAGTAGGGTGCCACTACAAGATGGCTGCCACAAGGAATGTGACCAGCGCTTTTGTTTTTTTTAAAGAGGTGCTGGAACTCTCAAGAGGGAAATGAAGTTTTCAAACTGTATACTGAAAACTCATGAACTTCTAAACATTTTAAAAATAATTCTGTCAATGAGGTTCTGGAACTCAGTTCCGGCACATTCCCCCAGAAAAAAACAACCCGGTCTGACCAACCACAAAATGGCTGCTGGGAGACGGAAGCCAGTCACAAAATGTTGGGAGGTTCCAAGCTAACCATTCTCCTGTGAAGGGAGACAGCTGTTTCTGAATGGCTGTTCCCTACAGTCACAAAGTTGGGATCTCCTGGGTTCTGCTGAAGCATCTTCTGCTCCAGTGTGTTACAGAAAAGCCAAGGAAGAGTACATATTTGCCTTGCTTGGGAAAGAGATGCTTTGGGGAAGAAGAAGTAGGCACCAGTAAACATACACTGGTGGATGCCATGGCAACCATGAGCATATTTGTAGTCTGGAGACCAGCTGTAATTCTGGGAGAATTCTAGGCCCTACCTGGAAACTGGCAGCCCTACCTGCTGCAGGTAAGCAATGTTCCAGGTGTCCAGCATTGGACATTACTAGGGATGACTGGCTCTTGGCTTACTATTGGGGTTTTTTAAATTGTAAGTCAGCAGAGATAAAATAGCTTAGCAATGCCAGAGTAAAATAATCAAGACTCAGAGTCCATGTGTGTTTAAAATAGAAAAGTTTT
>NW_015160887.1:165102-174731 GCF_001447785.1 Gekko japonicus | reverse complement strand
TTGGGCTACTTGTTGAAACAAACAAAAAAGGAAGGGGGGGGGGGAGAGACCTCTGTGGGAAACCAAAGAGGGTATCAGAAACCAAAAAGGCTGATATACTAATTTGCATGCAAACCAAATATTAATATACACAGTGCAAAGAGTGCAGTGTGATTGACCTCTTTGGTATTAGACCGGTACATGCAAGATTTTCAGAATTATACGTGAGAAACTGAATCACAGATATGTGATTTAAATACACTTCTTAATACCCTATGATTGGCTGATAAATAACAATTTGCAATAACTGTCCAAGGTAGGGTTGCCAGCTCTGGATTGGGAAATACCTGGATATTTTGGGGGTGGAGCCTGAGGAGGGTGGGGTTTGGGGCATAATGCCATATAATGATTTTGAGTTCCTGGGAATATAATTTTCAGTTTTGGGTGCATATTTTGAAAAGGAGCAGGTCACCTTTGTGACTTTTTTGGGGGGATATAATTTTTGGCACAGGGATTATGATATTTGGAAACAGTAGGGTTGCCAAGTCCTTACCGTATTTAAAGCGGGGGAGTCCAGCGCTGCTCCGGGAGTCCATGTGTGCATGCTTTGCACGCGCATGCCGCAATTACATCACCCGGAAGTGACGCAATCACGTCGGGCACATTGGGGGTTGGGCTACAATCATCCGAGGGAAAACTGGGTGACGTGCTGACGCTGGGCATGTCACGTGCTTTGGGGGTGGAGTTCCCCCTGGGGCCTGATCCGCCGCCGGTGGGTAACGGGCCTCTCGGGCGGGGGTTTCCCCGCCCCCCAGGGGGACTTGGCAAGCCTATCTCCAGCTACTACCTGGAGGTTAGCAGCCCTGGTCCAAGGCCATTCTGCAATAGGGCTGTAACGGAAACAATTCCAAAGATGTTATCAAAACGGTACCTTAAGTAACCAGCAGACCGTCAATTGCTATACCTTGCGAATTGTCATAAGTAACTCGCTGTATTATGTATTGAATTTTTTGAATGGTCATACTTCACTGTAGGGACTGCTTCCACTAACCACAGAGTACTTTTTGCCCTGTATATTTTAATATTTGATTTCCACACAAATTAGGTTAGCAGCCCTGGTCCAAGGCCATTCTGCAATAGGGCTGTAACGAAATCAATTCCAAAGATGTTATCAAAACCGTACCTTAAGTAAGCAGCAGACCGTCAATTGCTATACCTTGCAAATTGTCATAAGTAACTCGGTGTATTATGTATTGAATTTTTTTGAATGGTCATGCTTCACTGTAAGGACTGCTTCCACTAATCACAGGGTACTTTTTGCCCTGTAGATTTTAATATTTGATTTCCACACAAATTAGTATATCAGGCTTTTTTGTGTGTGTGCCCGCGGGTACACAGTTACTAGTTGAACTGCTTTCCATTTGTCTCAGGAGGTGGGAACAGATGGCAGACCCAGGAGTGAAAGTAAGCTGGCACAAAGTACCAATAAGGGTACTTCCCTTCTTTTGCTCGTAGCCTTCCCCAAAACAGAGTACAGATAAGAAATGTAGTTTCATCACTTGGCAGAGCACAGGACACTCAATAGGGCTGCCAGCCTCGAGGTGGGGCCCCAGTTTCTCTCAGAATTACAACTGATGTCCAGATGATAGAGATCAGTTCCCTTGCAGAAAATGGCTGCTTTGGACTCTATAGCAGTATTAAACCCCACTGACGCCCCTCCCCAGGCTCAACCTCCCCCCCAATCTTCTGGAATTTTGGCCACCCTGGGTCACTGCCGCCAAGCAGCAACATAAGAACGTAAGAGAAGCTATGCTGGATCAGGCCAATGGCCCATCCAGTTCAACACTGTGGGTGCGTTCAGACGGGCCATATAGTTTACTTTTGGCACGCTTCAGTAACGGATTTTATATCCACGTTCACACACCCAACATCTGCGCACCGTCTCCAGCCGTCGCTTTCCAACTCAAACTCCCTTTAAAATGGAGTATTTTGTTACCAGGTCCCCAGGTGGTGTTTTCCTGATTCTCCACTTCTAGCCGCACTTTTCTGACATCTGATCGCTCCTGCGGTGTCGAGCCACTTCCGCTCGGAAGCCCAAGGCTTCCGCTCTTCACCTGCCATTTTATTTTAGCATCGGCGGTATGCGCCCAGGCGGAGCTCTGCTCCCACGTTATTAAAAACAATGTTTAAACGGTGCTTAGTTTTGTTGGTTAGACAAGTTCGGGATCTCACGGAGGCCAGTTTGGGGGTAAAAGTTTAAAGGGAAGTGTTCCTTTAAAGTTTAAAGGGAAGTGTTACAGCAGTTGGGTTGAAGTGGAAATTGTTGTTCTGCGCACGCACAAAAATTTTCTACAGATGGCCGCCTGTGCGCATGCTCAAACTCAGAGAGAGGGAAAAGACACCAACGCACGCTCCTGCGTGTGGATGATGGGGACCGATGTGGCTGTGCAGCGATCTGGAACAAGGAAATGAGTGTGATCGCGATTCTCCAGGTTAAAAAACCCCACATTGCTGTATATAGCAATTTAAACCGCTCCCAGCACGCTGTCTGACTGCAGCGGCCAAAACCCAGGTGCTATCAGGAGGCCCACGAGTGGGGGCCAGAACAACTGATCTTTGGGGGTCTTGTGAAGAATATTGGACGGTGGTCTGAGCTCTGAGGTAAGAATATAAAATTGCGTCCCCTATACTGTCATAGTAGTTATTATGATAAGATGGTAAATACATAAATAATGAGAAGTAATAACACAATATTTATTTTAGTCATGATATGTTTTTTCTGTGCTTCTAAGCTTTGTGTGCCTGAGGCAAGTTACCCTTGTTCTAGCTCCTTTTCTTGTGTTCTTAAGCAAGTGTGCATATGCAGGCTGTTTTAAATACAGATCTGTTATACCCGAATGCTGCCGGTATCCTAAGTAAGCAAGTTTCCCTTATAAAGTTAGAACACGTCAGGCTTCTAGCAGAACAAATAAAGGAAAACAGACATGCCCTTTCCTCTCTAGACAACAGGACATCCGTGATTAAGATGCAAAACACTGACCATGAATAAAATACATTAAAGGAGGGAAACCACTCAGGGAGTCCAGCTCAAACCATTAACGTGTTACACAGAACAGGTCTCTATTGCCCATCCTTTTTTCCATATCTTATTTCCTGGAGCAGCAAATCTTAAGCTATATACTTAGGGACTGGCCTAGTGCCACACGCTTCCTTTGATCTCTGTGCAAATGCATTTTTTACACCAAGGTTATCCCTGGGATGTATCCTCTAAATGCGGAAGGCTCTAGTTTAGCCAGCCAGCTCTCTCAATATATTATAACATTTGTTTACAATGTAGTTATTGGATAACATTAACATGCACCTGCGCAAGCTACTGCCACAATCCACCATGGTTTATTAAAGCCAGGGGTCATTTCCTGTGGGAGCGCACAGGAGCGGAGCGCCGACAGTAAGGAGCCCAGGGGGTGGGCACATGCTACAAGCCCCGCCCCCTGCACCCAGCAGCCCTCAGTCAGGCCACGAGGAACAAGAAGCAGCCAGGTAAGTTGCAGGGCCCCCCCCCCGGCCCACCTTCAGGTACAAGCTCTCCCTCTTCTGTGAGGGCAGATCTGTACGTCCCCCACCCCCATAGCTAGCAGTCCAAAATAGTCCAGTGGAGCCTGAGTGGTGGGTGTTGCCTTCTGACACACTTCTGGTGATGTCAGGGGGTGTGGCATATGCAAATGAGTTATCCTAATGTTATGCTAATGAGCTCCTGCACCTCTTTTCCTACGAAATGACCCCTGATTAAAGCATAATAAATATGTACCCTTCACAAAGAGTGGATCTGTGCCCAAAGTAGATATAGTGGCATGACTGCATTTAAGGTAAGGAACCTGTGACTTCAGGGTTGAGGAAGAGGGTGGGATGCCACAAAGGAACACCTGGTGGACAGGCTAACTTTTAAAATATCCTGACAAAAGATTTGTGCTTTTAACAGTTTAAGTGACAGACAGAAATTCAAAAAATGTCAGCAAAGAAAGCTGAGTGTAATAGACGATACCTCAGTCTCATCCATAAAATACAAACTGCAGGCTCAAGTAGCCTCTATGCGCCTTGGGGCCATGCAGGGAAAGGAGAGGAGGTTTAACAGCAACTTGGTTTCAGTATTCAAAACCAGCTCCCCTCACTCTAGTATTTTAAAGAAGAAAAGACAGAAACCTTTAAAATACACTGTTCCTTTTTAAATGATAATACTGCAGGCCGCCCAGTTTTAATAGCTAAACCGTAAGGAGACTAAAGGGTTAAACCCCCTCCCTTCCCATGCACAGCCCCAAGGCAAAGTGAGGTCCATTTGGATTTTGTGAACTTTTGGTCTTTTGTCTCATCTGTTGGAGCCCTAAGTTAACATGCAGGTATGTAACTTATGCAGGTATATTTGATGCAACATATCGTAAAGAGACAAATATAATTATTATGACTCTTATTGGATGGTCACTGAGAGAGCAAATATTATTGCGTTGACCCAGCCTATAAAGGACACAATGATTTAGACTGACTTTTTTTAAAAAATGTCCCTAATACCACTTTGGCCTGCGTATTCATATCTGTTACCATGACAAGAATTGAGCCCTGTTTCTCCTCACTTGTTCTTACCAGCTCATTGTCCTTGAGGATTCTGAGGAACTTCCTCATTCACTTAGCCTACCCTCTGAAGTATGTAGCCACTGTATCCTGCTGGGGCATGAGAGGAGATGAGCACTTTCTCTTATGCTATAGACACCTGCTCTGCATCCATCCAATCAGCTACAGTCCTCCTTGGATGAAGGTGGGACTTCCTGTCCCTTCTCTCCTGCCACCCACCTAGGTTCCTGCATTCTAGGCAGGCTGCAGTGGAGTTTCATTTGCACCCCATTTTAGAGCCTGCCTGGGTGGCAGGGAGGAAGGCACTGGAGGGGGAGGCTTGATGGTTCGACCTGACCCTGACCTCACCTGTCTTTCAAAGATGTCCAGGCATGCTGTACACTGCCCCCGCCCCTCCCTTTAATCCTCACGACAACTCTATGAATGGGTTGAATGGGTGATTTTGACCTGAGATCTCTCTGGTCTTAAGCCAGTACTCTTAATCACGCTACTTTGCACTGTCACATTATGATATTTTGACACACCCTCTGTGCTGAAACTAGTTGGCAAACAGAAACTTCGGGTTTTATGTAAAACGGAAGCTTTACATTTTAGGTACCCCTCTCCCGATACCTAGCAGGCAGATGTATTAATTTAAAAACATGAGTTATGAAATTCCCATCTGAGTGGTGGCAGGCAAGGCAATGGGGTTGCCATCCTCCAGGTGGAGTCAAACAATAAATATATACACTGTAAAAATCTATTTTTATAAATTAATGTGTTATATTTGTTCCATCTTATAAAGTGCACTGTGTGCTGTTTATCATATCCTAAAACAGGTATATATTCCTTACATGCAATATCAACAATAATAATCAATTCATTCAGTATAATAACTACCAGTCAATTTACATCCTTTTTTCCACTAAAGTCAAACCCCAACAGGAGTTTCTACAATTATATGGCCCCTTCTCCTTGCTTGAAAGTCTTCTAAAGGGGGAAAGCTTTCTTTTGTGGTTACATTGATGTTTAAATTGATGTTTGTTGCTGGTCCTATGAGAGGCACATTAAGCAGCTGAAGTTCATAGATGGAGCGCTCCTGTCTTTCTCAAGCAAGAAGAAGCACACAATGCTTGTTTGACTCCTCTAACACTGCAGCTCGGGTTGCTACATCCTCCAGGCGGAGCCTGGAGATCTCCCAGAATTATAACTGATCTCCATACGACAGAGCTCAGCTCCCCAGGAGAAAATGGCTGCTTTGAAGGGTGGACGCTATGGCACTGTACCCCACTGAGGTCCCTCCTGTCCCCAAACCCTGTACTCCCCAGTCTTCCCATCCCAGAGATGGCAGACCTTGTGAAGCACCAGACAAATTCTATAATTGGAGCCAGGAAGTAGAATAGCTTTCACAAAAGAGAGCTGGTATAATCTTACTGTAGCATTTCTGAAGCAACTGAAACTCCCACAAAGTCTTGAATTCCTTTCTTCTCCCCCCCCACCCCCCGTATCTCCCCCAGCATGTCCTCTAAATTCACATAAGGATTGTGGGGGGTTTGGTAGACTTGACAGTTTGCAGTTGTGAAGGGTTGTGTTTTTTTTTAAATATGTGCATGTGTGTGCACCTGGATGTCATTGCAGCTGCTGGTGACTGACCCCTACTGGGGCCCTGGAGAATATTCAGAGAGGTGGCTGAATAAAGCCTGCCCCCACCTCCCAACTGCTGATATTCCAAGGAGGTCTCCCATCCAAGTACTCGCCAGAGTCAACCCTGCTTAGCTTCTGAGATCTGACAAGATCGAGCTTGCCTGGGCTACCCAGGTCAGGGCGCAGTTGTGCAGTTATGAAAATTCTTTGGGCATGCCTAATAAATAACGCTTTCCCCCTCTACAACCAGAGAGAGCTCTAAATTCAGTGATCTCCTTTTGATTTCAAGAAAATAACCCAAATGACTCACTGCATGTTGAGACTAAAATTCCAGTCATTCTTGGGGTTTTGATAACTCATAAAAGTCAACAGCAGCAGCGAGAATCTGATTATATATCATTTTAAGGGTCCTCTTTTGGTGATTTTGCCACTTTGCATAATGTTATTGTTTAGTGTTATTGTTTCGTTCCCAACCCTTCTTTAGGAAGTTCCGTGTGCTGCTCTGTCCAGACTCCTATTCTTTTTATCCTTTAATAAACTGCGGATTTTCTCTCCACTTCTGTGTGCAGTCTGAGAGGAGGGACCACGGAAGTGTGAAGAGGGAGACACTCTTCCCCTCAACCATGGCAATTCCCCAGAGTGAGGCTGTGGCACAGGAATTAGAAGGATATTAAAGTTCCAGGACTGTTGGCCACAAGGAAAAGTGGGAAATACATCTGGGGGCAGAGGGGCCAAAGAGTGTTCACTGTGCTCAAGGGGCTCAGGGTGGTCCATGTGCTTAAGGAGAGAGCTGAAATGTCAAGGGTGGAAGCAACAGAGAATACTAATTCATCTAAGGAGATATAATGCACTAAGGAGATATAAGGAGCAAAGGAGATATAAGGAGGAACAGGGAAGCAGTGAAGTGCACTAAGAAGATATAAGGAGCTTAGGAGATATAAGGAGGAACAGGGAAGCAGAAAAGGCAGCCAAAGACAGCTACAGTATTTAGAGAACCTGCTTTTGTGGCACAGGAAATCCCCAGCTGAAAGCGAAAGTCAAAATTGGCTCCAAACCTCATGCTGCAAAGGTCTTCAGGGCACAGCACAGTACAACAAACTCCTTTGCTTTAAAAGGCACTGAACAGTTAAAAACCAGCCTTTTTCTCTCTCTCTTATGTGAAAAACTGTAATCTGACAACTGACTGGAAGGGGGGGAAACAGTCACGCCAGTGAAAAGTGGCCAGGTGGCAAACTATACTCCTGTACCTATACTGGAAAGAGAGAAATGTAGTTTCTTGCTGCTCCCAGAACTGCCTTGAGAAGGAAACACAGTGCAGTTCCCTTGTGTTCTGTTTTCCCAGTTGTCTCTAGGCTCTTCCTCCTGCTTTTGGAAATCTCAGTCTGGCATCTTTGGTCAGGGATAGGTCTGTTGCCAGGCTGCAAATTCCGGTAGATGCCCAGCCGCTGCCTCCTGCCACAGGCCCTGTTGCCCATGAACATGTCTGTATTGGAATTCAGAAAGAATGTTGCTCTCACTAATGACCTGTATGACAAATCAATACTAGAGTTTCGTCTAGGTTTGTGCATCTCTTGTGATAATGATAAAACTTTTAATTTGGAAGTGGTTATAGTTCCCTAATAGTGTGGTGGATTGCTTTGTCACATGTACACCTGTAGTCAGGTCAACTGGAGGATTAGAAATGAGCAATAAAATGCATTTGATGGGGTTCATATTCCAAGAGCTCAGACCCAGACACTGTAGGCAAAGCTGAATTGGGGAATGTGGGTACTCTGGGCAGATAAGAGACCTTTACGGCTTTAGCTTCTGTTCTGGCAATATTCTGGCAAAATAGGCACTATGCTTTTTCATGACACTGGAGGAATTGTAACAGCCATTCTGATTTATTGAATGTAGGACTAAGATTTGGGAGCCCCAGATTCAAATCCCCATTCTGCCAGGGTAGCTTGCTGAGTGACCTTGAGCCAATCCTACACTCTCAGCCTAACCTACCTCACAGGGTTGTTGTGAGGATCAAATGGAGAAGGGAAGACTGCTATAAGCCAGTTTGGGTCTCCGTTTGGGAGAAAAATGGGGTATAAATGAAGTAAATAAACTTGCCATGGAATCAGTCTTGGGTGACAAGACATTTGCACGTGATGAAGAAGGTGGGGGGTGTTACTTAGCTTCAGTTAAGAGAAGGACAGGGTAGAAAACGTCATTTTCTGGCTTCCTTCACATGTTTAAATCCACCATACTGAGATCCAGGGCAGTGTGCTGGTTAGCCTGCATGCAGTGCCATCCTGAACAGAGCTACACCCTTTGAAGTCCTTTGAAGTCAATGGGCTTAGTGGGGGAGGGGGGTGGCAACTCTGTTTAGAATTGCACTGTTGGACTAACATTTGGAGGAGTAGGATTCAAAGCCCCGCTCTTTCCTGAACCTTGCTGGGCAGAGTCTTGGTTTCGCTCTTTCTCTGTGTCAGTGTAACCTACCGCACAGGGTTGTTGTGAGAATCCGATGAGGGAAAGGGAAGCATTGTAAGCGTTCCTTGGTGAAAAGGAAGGATTTTTTAAAAAATATATACATACGATTCTTACTTTAAAGAGAACGGGATTCCCCATTATTCAAGATGATTATTGTTGCGCGTGTCCGTGGGAAAGCGTTCTGCACGTGATCTGAAGAACTCTTTCTTTTTTCCTTGTGAAGAGGGCAGAACCTTGAACAGGCTGCGGAACTGACCCAGTCCTTGCCTCCGGTCTCCACCCTGACTTCCATGCCGGCCCACCTACTAGCCTTGCTCTTGGAGAAAGACAGCCTCCCCCGCCGTCCTGGCTGGCGGGTAGCCGCCTCTGTCTAGACCGCTGTCTTAGAGCCCTCCCAGTGTTTTCAATGCCTTTCGAGAAGGGAGGAGGGGGAACCCCACCGCGCCAATCAGGGAAAAGCTTGCAGCTCTCCAGCCAATGGGCGCGCTCAGGGGGCCGGCTCGGGTAGCTTAGGATGAGCACATTGCAGCTTCTTGGTTCCACTTTAGATTTCTCGTACAGAAGAGGTGAAGCGGAGCAGGATCGGGGTCGAGGGAGCGCACCCCTCCCCCTTCCCCGAGGATCTCTAAAAGGTAATGTAAAAAAGCGGCTTCTTGCCGAGCTCCGGTCCTGATAGCTCCCCAGTCTGCCCGCCCCTAGATGATAGTGGGGCTCTTTCCGAGCCCACTCGTGCGCCCCAGCTGCAGTCTTTCATCGGTGCACTAGAGATTTGTCCCTCCCAGTCAGTGATGCTTGGAGGTGAATTAAACCCTGCTTTGGGTGGCCAGGTGTCCTCCGTGCCCCCCATCGAACCCCGTCCCCCTTTATATTTCCAGCCCCCTTCTCTGCGTCCCCTTACCTTCGATCCTTCCTCGTGTTCTCTCCCCTTTTATGAAGGGGGT
>NW_015160887.1:159020-165063 GCF_001447785.1 Gekko japonicus | reverse complement strand
AAAAATGCCTTCCCGTGCTCTTTTCCTTCTGATCTTAACAGGGAAGGGGCGTGCAAGAGAATTTCCATTTCCTTTCCTTTGCAAAACCTGCCGTTTCTTAATTTCCTGGCATAGATCCAGCCCGCTTCCCCGTGGGAGAAAGGAGGTCTTTTGGGGGGGGGCATGGCAGACCACCACTCCCGCGGAGATCTGAATTTAGATATAGCCTCCCCACCCTCACCCCCCCACCCCGCTCACTGCCCCATAGCCTCTTCCACCTTGCAGTAGCTCCACAAGAGCACATACAGGTCGGTCTACAATTAGGAGACGGGGTGTGTATTTTAGTGCCACAATAAGCAAAAGTGGTTGTTCTGGAGACCCATCGGGCTTTGACGAGAGGAACACCATAATCAGCGCTGTCAAAGGACTGGTCTTGCGACTCCCACTAATAATGCTGAATTGAGAGCTTGGAGAGCAATGAATGGGCTCGCAAGCTGTAAGGATCCTGGTTGCCGTGTCTGCAGGACTTCTTCAGACAATGGCTGTGTGCCTGCCAACCGGCAAGTGACCTGCGGGCTCCTCACTGCAGCCTGTTGCAGTGACTACCCCAAAGCTTGCAAATTGGGTTGACTCTGAGCTGCCCTGCGCTGCACGCCTGTCCTTCTTTTAAGAGGCTGATCGCGGAGTCCTGTGCAGAGTTACTCCGTGGATTTCAGTTGGTTTAGACTGGAGCAGCTCTGTGCGGGATTAAGCTGGAAAATGCGCTTTTCTGCCAGCTCCCATGAAGGGCTGGCACAGTAAGGGTAGAGGGTAATATACCTGGTCTGGGTCATTTATACATGGAGCTTGGCATTCGCTTCTAAAGAGGCAGTTTGGTGTATCAGTTAGAGCATTGACGTAGGGTCTGGGAGAGTCAGATTTGAATCCAGATTCTGCCTGGGTGACCCTGACACTGTTACTGTATCTCAGCCTAACTTACCTCACAGGGTTGTTGTTGTTGAGAATATAAAATGGAAGAGGCGAGAATGATGTTGTAAGCTACTTTGGGTCCCCGTTGCAGAGAAAAGCAGAATGCAGATTCCTTAAACCCTGACCTGGATAGCCCGGGCCGATCTTGTCAAATCTCAGAAGCTAAGTAGGGTCAGATCCTGGCGTAAGAGCCTTGACCATTGACTGGGCCTAGCCAAGCCTGACATCTCTCTGTTCACATAAGGTGACTGCTTGGAGCTTGAGAGAATGTGTCAATTACATCTGTGGCAGACTGAACTGTGTACATTCTGGGGGCTGTTTGGAACCCTTCAGATCTGGAGACAGACTCCAGATTTAAGTTCAGAACCCTTCCAATCTGACAGTCTCAGAATTTAAGTTTACACCTTTCTTTTTGCAGCTAGAACTCACAGTGGCTGATGGTTTGTTAGATCCATAAGAGGTTTGTTAAATCCACAAGATCTTGGAGGGGGGGGGGGGGGGAGAGAACTCATAATGCCTTTCTAATAAATTGTCATGCACCCATGCTCCTGGGAGGGGCTGTGGCTCAGTGGCAGGCTGTATGCTTTGCATGTGTGGTGTAATCCCCTAGTATCTCCAGTTACCAGGATATCCTGATATAGGCGATAGGATCAGCATTCCTTTGCTTGAGATCCTGGAGAACCACTGCTAGTTAAAACGGACCAGTGGTTCGTAAGTAGTAGTTAGCGTCCCATCAGCAGGACACAGGAATAGTCTGGGTGGGAAGCAGGGTTTTGTTCACAGTTATTGAGGATTCACTGTCCCCCAGTCCAGTGGAGCCAGCTTGATGCAGTGGTCTGAGTGTCTGACTAGGATCTGGGAGACTCTGGGTTCGAATCCCCACTCTGCCGGGGAAGGTTGCTGGATGACCTTGGGACACTCGCACATGGTCAACGTAACCTACTTTACATGTTTGTTGTGAGGATAAAATGGAGAGGAGAACAGTGGAAGCTGCTTTGGATCACCATTGGGAAGAAAGTGGGGTATAAATGTAATAGAATCTCCGTGTCT
Organism: Gekko japonicus; assembly: GCF_001447785.1. Lineage (NCBI taxonomy): Eukaryota > Metazoa > Chordata > Lepidosauria > Squamata > Gekkonidae > Gekko > Gekko japonicus. Next base: position 163,065 of record NW_015160887.1, on the reverse strand, counting down.
ACTTGCAGGTATCACGTTCTGCCTCCTGTTGGCTCTACTTGCCACAGATTGGCATGCTAGTAGTAACCTTGGACACTGGGTGTTTATCCTAATCCCCTATTCCCCCTGCCCACCAGTAAATGCCTTTGATGTGCCACATTTTACCGACTTTACATGCCAGGGATTATCCCTTGTGCTTCTGCAGTTTTTTATGCCCTTAAAACATACCACAAGTGATAAATATAATAACAGAATGCCTGTAAACATATAAATGTCCTAGGGCGATTCTGCATCTAGCATTCGCTCCACGTTTTCTCAACTGGGAGGAAAAGGTGCAGCTCAAAACCACATTCAAATACCTTGGGGCAACTGCAAAGTCACCCCTGAACAGCCATACATTTATGCAGAAGGTGGCATAAAACCTGATGATCAAAGGAAGCAGCATGCACTGTAGAGGGTACCAAAGAAAGTGAAAGCAGCATGCAATGCAGAGGGGAATTTCTGTTCCAACGTGGGTTTGGTAAAAAAAAACGGAGGGAAAAGCCAATGCAGAATCGCTCCTTCTTGAGGAAAAAGTGGGCTATTTGTTTCTGGCAAGGCGGGACTCAGATTCAATGGTAAAACCAGGGCTATTTTTGGGCAGGAACGGAGTTCCGGCTGGCTCCCAAGTTGGCCACACCCAGCAGGAACTCATTAGGATTGGCTACATTAGGGGTGTGTGGCCTAACATGCAAAGGAGTTCCTGCTACAAACAAGCCCTGGGTTTTGACAACAAACAAGGTAAACAGAATAACAAGCAAAAGGTAGGATGGCTGGATAACCACACTTCTGGTAACATGGGGGTGCGGCCTCATGTGCTAATGAGCTGTGCTGTCAGGGGTGTGGCCTACTATGCTAATGAGTTCCTGCTGTTGGGTGTGGCCTATTATGCTAATGAGTTCCTGCTGGGCTTTTTCTACAAAAAGAACCCTGGGTAAAACGATTGATGGTATGTAAGATATGAATGGTTGAGAACCTCTGGAATGGCCAGTACAGAGCTCTCAATGCATCAGTGGTCATACTTGGTACAATCTGTAGCTTGAACACATACCAATGTGGTGAGTTATTCAGAGCTACCCTGCCAGAGCGGAAGTGCCGGGTAGAGCGGCTGAGGTGTATGTCTGGGGAGCAGCAGATATGGATTTCTGCAGGTAGTAAAGTAAGGTAAAAGGTAGTAAACTAAGGTGATAAGGCAAGGGTTGCCAGTTCTAGGTTGGGAAATACCTGGAGATTTTGAGGGTGGGGTTTGGGGAGGGGGAGGGACCTCATTGGGGTACAGTGCCATAGAGTCCACCTTTGAAAGCAGCCATTTTCTCCAGGGGAACTGGTCTCTGTTGTCTGGAAATCAGTTGTAATTCCAGGAGATTTCCAGAGACAGTTCCTCTGGAGATAGTGGCTGTTTTGGAGGGTGGACTCCATGGCACTGTACCCTGCTGAGGTCCATCCCCAAACCCCACCCTCAAAATCTCCAGGCATTTCCCCACCCAGAACTGGCAACCCTGTCAGGTGAAGTAAGGTAAAATGAGAATGCTAAACTGCTAGGCCTTACCCCTTAAAGCAGTCTTGAGTTCCATAGACCAGATTATTTGGACTTTATCCAGACTGATCTTTGCCTCCTATTCCAACCATGATCATAGATTAAAATCTTCTTGTTGTTGGAAATGAAGGACTTTGCACTGTCTCTTAGCCTCAGACTTCAGAGGGGGGCTATAGAGAGAGAGATGGATAAGCCAGGACCCTAATCATCCTTCCCTTCTACTGTTCTGATGCCATCCCTTTGATGTGTAGATTGCTACTCTCAGGGAATCTTCTTTCCTTCTGACCTGACACCTTCTCTCAACACTATGGTACTCTTTTAGATATTCCTGCATCTCTATCCATCCTAGCTAGTTAGACTAGATTAAAATCGTGTCCCTATCCTGTCTAGAATCGAGTTCCTTACAATAAAGGACTCATATTAGCTTTTGCAAAGATAAAGAGGTTCCATCTGTAACTTTGTTTCTCGGCAGCGCATACAAACCAGATAGACTCTGCTGCGTTATGTGCCTTGAGCACTCTGCTAACTCAATAATCCTTCACTTGTAAACATGCATCAAAGGAAGAATTGGGTCGTGGGGGGAGACCACGCACCCTTTTACCACCTTGACTGAATTTTGAGTAGGCAGTTGAAATATTAAAGGAATAATTAATCTGTAGTAAGTTTTCCTACATACACAGACTGGGTAATTCCTTTTTATTCGCTGCCAGTTCCGCCTCGCTTTCTGTTGGGTTGAGGGAAGTCCTCTTGGTTGCTATGGAAACCTCTCCCTGCGATGTGCTTTTCCAGCCAGCAGGCTCTTAGTAGCGGTCCCATGCCTGAGGACTATGAAGGAAAAGCCGTTTGAGTGCCGGGATTAAGCCTAGCCCGTTACTAAACATGGACATTTCCCAGTCTGACCAGATGCTTCTCACCCTTCTCTGTAAGTGAAGGCACCTCTGTCTCAGGAGGAGGACCTTGGTCTGTTCCTCACACGAGGGAAGTGTGCAGTTGGGGAGAGACCCAAAGGGATAAATGCAAGGAAGGTTTCAGGATAGCCCACAGTCGCTCTGCCAAAGAACTGGGTGCATTATCATGATATTAAGATGAATTGTCATGTTCTGTCGCATCCAGAAGTCGTGTTCTGGCCAAATATCCACTATGGTCAAGGTTTGCATGGCGCACAGACCTGGGTTGCCAGCTCTGGGCTGCAAAATACCTGGAGATTTGGGGGGTGGGGGTGGAGTCTGAGGAGGGTTGAGTTTGGGGAGGAACTTCAATGGGATATAATGCCATAAAATCCACTTTCCAAAGCAGCCATTTTCCCCAGGGGACCTGTTCTCTGTCACTTGGAGATCAGTTGTAATCCCAGAAGATCTCCAGCCACTACCTGGAGGTTGACAACCAGTGTTCCCTCTAAGCTGAGTTAGAGTGAGCTAGCTCACAGTTTTTTTAGCCTCCAGCTCACACGTTTTTGTCTTAGCTCAGGAAGGATGGCTCCAGAGCAAACTAATTTATGCAGTAGCCAAATCGCTCACTCACAACTTGCATTCCAGTAGCTCACAAAGTAGAATTTTTGCTCACAAGACTCCACAGCTTAGAGGGAGCATTGCTGGCAACCCTATGCAGCATGCCTCTGCAGGGGCACCCGTGATCCACTTTGAAATGGGAGGCAGAGAGCTGGCACAGTGCCCAGAGGGAAGGGAGTGGAGCATATGGACCTGCCCCCACCAAATCTCTGAGAAGTCTCTGTTTCCCCCTACAAAACAGATGTGAACAAACGTGACCTAATCAGAAAACAAGTATAAAGAAGACAGTTGTGAGCGTCTGACCCACAAATCAAGCAGTCAACAAGACTTGCAAAGAAAATGCTTACTATATATTACAGTCTGAAGCACTACAACACAATAAATCAATTCCTACAAATTATAAGAAAATCCTAGTGCAAAGGTACATCATCAACATCGTCTCCGGATTATATAACAATTAGGAAAAAGGCCCGTTGTGGAAATAAATACAGCAGCCTCTGGAAAAGAGGCTCTGGGTGGGTGCCCCGGCCTTGGACACTCAGTGTCAATTTGCTGTGGCGATCTCAGCAGGGTATAATGACACTGAGTCCACCATTTTCTCCGGAGGAACTGATCTCTGCTACCTAAAGTACAGTTGTAATTTTGAGTGATGTCCAGCCCTCACCTGGAGATTGGCAACGATGGTTCCCCAGAAGGGAATGGTTGGTTTGGAGGGTGGAGTCTATGGCTTTGTACCTGTCCGAGGTCCCACGCCTCCTGAAACCTCACCCTCTCCAGGCTCCATCCCTCACATATCCAGGAATTTCCCACCTGGAGTTGGCAACCCTATCTCCTTCCCAGCCAATCATCATCCTACCTTTATTTCCCCCTCACTCTTCAGCTTTCCACCTCCCACACACCTGCAGCCTCTCCCGTGCTCTGAAGGCCTGACTGCTACATCATATTGGCTGTTATATGGGGGGCACCTCAGCAGCATATAAGG
>NW_015160887.1:158250-158983 GCF_001447785.1 Gekko japonicus | reverse complement strand
AAGCAGCCAGTGGATAGGGAGACCCTCTGAATGACAGATCAGAGAGCAAACTGATTTTGGAGCGTGTGGAATGTTCTAGAGAAGTGCCACCACCATTCGGCTTTATTTATAAGGGAGATGTTTCAAAATTGGATCTTCCTCAGGAAATGTTCGTAGTGTACAAAAATACAATTCTTTAGCATATAGCAAACTGATTTTGGAGCGTGTGGAATGTTCTAGAGAAGTGCCACCACCATTCGGCTTTTATTTATAAGGGAGATGTTTCAAAATTGGATCTTCCTCGGGAAATGTTCGTAGTGTACAAAAATACAATTCTTTAGCAAATATACAATGCAAAACAGTATAAATCCAAATGCAGTCTTACTTGCAGAGTGGTACAAAAATATGTAATCCGGAGACGACGTTGATAATGTACCTTTGCACTAGGATTTTTTTGTGATTTGTAGGAATTGATTTATTGTGTTGTAGTGCTTCAGACTGTAATATATAGTAAGCATTTTCTTTGCAAGTCTTGTTGACTGCTTGATTTGTGGGTCAGATACTCACGACTGTTTTCTTTATACTTGTTCTCTGTTTCCCCCTAACCAGATTAAGCTGTACTGGTAGGAATGAGGCAGCATTTGTATTATCAGGAAACTTTGTCCCTTCTTTTCACCCTGGAAAGGGAAGGAGGGGACAGATTTCCATTTGACTTACCCTTGGAGGGGGGAAGAGAAAGAGAGTCCAGTTGCAC
>NW_015160887.1:156391-158221 GCF_001447785.1 Gekko japonicus | reverse complement strand
TTAGCAATGATTCTAGGTCAAGAAACAAGAGTCTCTAATGTGTATGTCTGCTACCCCCCCCCACTCACTGCTTTCCAGCTGCCTCCCCAGTTATAGAAATGATGCTGCTTTCTTGCCCCCCAAATTAGCTAGGCTCTTCCCCCAATATTTATCACCTAGTGTGCTATAATTTTTCAATCATGCCAGCCGCCGACAGTTGTTCTCGTCCCGAGGGCATCTCCTTTGCCAGCTCCTCGGGCTATTAGTTCTCTAAGCCCCGTGAGACCAAGGGTTTAATTAGCAATCACTTTGATCTGGTTAATAATAAATGGACCTGGTTCTTACACACTGCCATGGCTGCAGCCGGCACAGCTGCCGAGGCCATCTACTAAGCAGTTTGCCGCACAGAATCTCTCAGGCCCCGCATCCTTCAGTTCTGGCCGGGAAGCAGAAAAGAGCATGGAAGTTGTATGAAGCTGCCGTTTCAATTCCCTGCCTGTGTAGTGTTTGATACTGTCAGGGTTTCAGGGACAGAGCTCCAATGAAGCTCCGAAGAAGATTGTAGATTGCGCTGGGGCAAAGATGTCGCTGTGTTTTAAGGGTCATGGACTGGATCACCCGACTGAGGTTTTAAGTGTTGTGAACTGTCTGTGCAGGAAACTGAGTCAGTCAGGTTATTACTTCTTGACTGAGGGGGAAAGCTGGTGTTTCCCCTCTCCTCCCCTGACATTTTATTTCACTAGACAGAGATGCAAAGAGTGTGGAGCAAAGGGGGTAAACTGCCTCTGGCCCCTACAAGGCTGAGGGACCCCCCAAATTAATTCATATTGTCTAATGTTAATGGGGAAACAAGATGGCGCCTATCCAACCTTTGACCTTCAGGGCTGTCCCTTACAGAGTCAAACAGGAAGCCTTTTTGCCTATCTAGTGAATCTTCATTCATGGGTATGGAATTCATCATCGTTAACAAATATAAGCGTAGGGTTGCCAGGTCTCCCTTGGCCACTGGTGGGGGATGGAAGGAAGGGTTGCCAGGTTCAGGCTGAGAAACTCCTATAGATTTCGGGATGGCGTCTGGGGAGGACAGGGACCTCAGAGTGTTCACGCTCTAAAGCATCCACTTTCTCCAGGGGAACTGATCTCTATAGTCTGGAGGTGAGCTGTAAATCCAGGGGTTCCCCAAGTCCCACCTGGAGGCTGGAATCCCTATGTCACTGTTCCAGTCACTTAAATATACAATACTAGAAATAAGGCCCGTTGTGGAAATAAATACAACGAGATCTAGAAAGAGGCTCTTGGAGAGTGCTCTGGCTTTGGGCAAACAGTGTCAGCTTCCTGTGGTGACCTCAGCAGGGTATAATGACAGAGTGCACTGTTTTCTCCAGAGGGACTGATCTGTGCTACCTGAAGAGCATTTGTATTTTTGAGTTATCTGTAGCCCTCACCTGGAGAGAGGTAACAATTGTTACCCAGGCTCCACCCCTCAAATCTCCAGGGATTTCCATAGGTAAAGGTGGCAATGCACCAAACAGAGGGGGACAGAGAGGGGGGAAGAAGGTAAGAAGGGGGTTGGAGGGAGGGCTGCAGAATCATATGCCGTCTTGTCTTGGTGTGCAGGCTGGAGAGGGTGGGGGGGCTTTGAGAGCTTCTACCAGCCATCTCTATTTGCTGATGAGAAATGCGGAGTAGGGTCTTGGACAGGTTCTCCGTGGCATTGGGCTTGCCCCGCGGCAGGAGAAGTGGCGAGTGGATAGAGGGGCTTTGGGGGCGTTGTTTGGAGTGGAGGGCTGGAGGCTTGGAGTTTGGGGGGAGCGGGCGACGGGAGGTCGGAGGTGCCACTCGCCGGGGTGG
>NW_015160887.1:148597-156258 GCF_001447785.1 Gekko japonicus | reverse complement strand
CCCGAAGGCCGGTCGCCAGGCCAGGATTGCGGGCGGGGGGCAAGGCGGGCGAGCGGAGGCTGCCGCCGTCGCCCATGTTTGAGTGGGCGCTGGGGAAGGCAGCTCACCGAATCAATAGTGCCCTCGTAATCCTCTTCATCGAGCAAAATGAAAATGGCGTCCCGTGAGGTACACAGTCGCAGCAGTTGCAGTGTGGGCGGGACCCGGGCTTTGCCTTCTGATTGGTGGCGGTATATGCTGAGGAGCAGTTCCATCAGCCATACACTAAGGGAGTGCATTTTAGAATTAGAACGTTGGCACCCACTACTCTTTTATATTAAGGGAGAGATTCTCTTCTGGCAGTGTTTGAGGAGTGTTAGACTGCCACCAGCTTGAAGGAAAGAATATCCTGTCTTTTTAATAGCGGCTACATGAGAAGTTACTTGCCTGCTGTGAAAACTGCCCATTTCAACCCATTAAGACTGTATTAAAGGGTTAGGATCAGTGCTCCCTCTAAGCTGTGGAGTTTTGTGAGCAAAAATTCTGCTTTGTCAGCTACTGGCATTGAAGTTGTGAGCGAGTGATTTGGCTGCTGCATAAATTAGTTTGCTCTGGAGCATCCTTCCTGAGCGCAGACAAAAATCTGAGCTGGAGGCTAAAAAACTGTGAGCTGGCTCACACTAACTCAGCTTAGAGGGAACACTGGTTAGGATATTTTTTTCCCTCCAGGCTGCTGACAACAGGGAAAGTACAGGAGAACTGCCCTAAGGGTTGCCAGCTTTTAAACTGATCCCTGTAGCTGTGCCTTTTAATATGAGTTTGATCTGTGGCAAATACCAGGTGATGTGAATTACCTCCCTTCAGCTGCCCATTTCCCCCCATTAAGCCGCTGTCAAAGGGACAGGACATTTTTCTCATATGCCATGACTATGACTTGTCCCAGACCTCTCTGTAGTTCTGGCAATCGAATGAGCAAAACTTAATGTTGTGTTTTTTTTAAAAAAAATTGTAAATGGCTTTGGGGACCCTTTGGCTCCAAAGAGTTCTTCATGTAATTAAATAATGAGCCTGTGTCTCCTGACACCCGACTACGTTCAGCCTTCCTTTTCAGACTTGCTCCTGCCTCTCTGGTTTCTATGGTGACTGAACTAGCTAGGGCTGATGAAGTGCCAAGTTACTGGGTTGCCACTGGGAAGACAGCTGCAGTATCTGTAGCTCAGGCTCCTCACCCTTTCTCTGAGAGCCAGCTGTGGTATGGTGGTTAAGAGCAGCAGACTCTAATCTGGAGAACTGGGTTTGATTTCCCCCTTCTCCACATGCAGCCAGCTGGGTGACCTTGGGTCAGTCACAGCTCTCTCAGCGCTCTCTCAGCCCCACCCACCTCACAGGGTGTCTGTTGTGGGGAGAGGAAGGGAAGGTGATTGTAAGCTGTTCTGAGACTCCTTTGGGTAGTGAAGGGCGGGGTATAAAACTGATCTTCTTCTTCTGTTCTCTTTCCAGCACAGGCTATGTGAAGCCCATCCTTCTTGCGTTCCCCCTCCCCTGATTGTCTGGTGGCAGCCACTTGGCATGGGGTTCCTGACCACCAAGAGCTCCCTGTTGGCTTTCCACCTGGGCCTCATAGCTGGCTTTATCAGTACCTTCTACCTCGTCGGCAACCTAAGGTTGGAAGGGCCACCCCGTCCCGGCACTCAGTCACCACGTAGCGTCAGGGATTCTGAGTGGTTTGTGGAGAAACTGGCTCTCTTTCGTGTGGCACACCCGCACCTGGCAGGTAAGGGAGACAGAGCAGTGCAGGTGAGTTTCAAAATGTTTGCCAGGTTGCCTGCATCTACTGATAGATCAGTAGGTGACTGCAGGGCTAGGTTTGGGAGAATGGAGCCAGCCTAATGGGAGAGTGAATCTAGAATACTGGATTGGAACCAAGGGGTCTTGGGTTCAAATCCTCATCTAGTCACAAAGCTCACCATGAGCTCGTCATTCTCTCTCAGCCTAACCTACCTCAGTGTTGTTGGAAGGATAAAACGGTGGTAGTGAGAAGTACCGTCGAGTTGCAGCCAACTAATGCAACCCCATAAAGTTTTCAAAGCAAGAGACGTTCAGGGGTGGTTTGCCGTTGGCTGCCTCTGCGTAGCAACCCTGGACTTCCTTGGTTGTCTCCCATCCAAATACTATCCTGAGGTGACCCTGATTAGCTTCTGAGAGCTGACAAGATCAGGCTAGCCTAGGCTATTCAGGTCAGGGCAAGGATAAAATAGAGGAGGGGAATACCATGTGTACAGTGCTGAGTTCTTCGGTGGAATGACAGGATAAAAAAAGGAGATCAACAGATTGTCTAGATCGGGGTCCGCAACGTGGTTCCTGCCAAGTGTTTATAGAACGTAAGTAGGGGCAGGTGGGGTTTTTGTCTAGCAAGCCTTTTGATTGGCGATTAGAAATTTGATTGGCTGTGCAGATTTTTTAAAATGTCACCACAGCGCAAGGATCTTCACTGTGTGACTGAACATAAGCAGTGGCAGCCATTTTGTGGCTAGCTCTGCCTTCTGTGGCAGCCATTTTCCGGCTGTGCCCAGTATGCTGTCTCAGAACTGCTCAGAACCCCTGGCCAAATGCTCCTCAAAATCCTCCTCCATTAAATTAGGCAAATGACCGGAGGGGCTGGGATGGGAAATCGTAACTCTCATTGTTTTTCTTCCTCAGGTGAGGAGAGCAGCGTGTCTGATGATCTGTATGATAAAGTACGGATCCTGTGCTGGGTGATGACTGGCCCCCAAAACTTGGAGACAAAGGCCCGCCATGTGAAGGCCACCTGGTCCCGCCACTGCAATGTGGTCCTTTTCATGAGCTCAGTCCAAGATGAGAACTTTCCCACTATAGGTCTGGGAACCAAGGAAGGCCGGGACCAGCTGTACTGGAAAACCATCCGCGCTTTCCAGTACGTCCACAAGCACCATTTTGAGCAGGCAGACTGGTTCCTCAAGGCGGACGACGACACCTTTGTGGTGGTGGACAATCTGCGGTGGCTGCTTTCCAACTACACTCCTGACACACCCATCTATTTTGGCAAGCGCTTCCGTCCCTTTGCCAAGCAAGGCTACATGAGCGGGGGCGCCGGCTACATCCTCAGCAAAGAGGCCCTGCGGCGCTTTGTGGCTGGCTTTGACTCCAAGGTGTGCAGCCACACCACTTCGGTGGAGGACCTGGCTTTGGGCCAGTGCATGGAGAAGATGGGAGTGGTGGCTGGGGACTCCCGTGACACAGAGGGCAGAGAGACTTTCCATCCTTTTGTGCCAGAGTCCCACCTGACTGAGAAGTTCTCCAAAAATTTTTGGTACTGGAACTATTGCTATTACCCTATTGTGGAGGTATGTGGTGAGATCCTTCTAGAGGCTTCCTTTGCAGGGCAGAGCTGGCTTTTTTCATAACCTACCGGAGCAGGGGGGAGGGGGGAGAAACGTCAAAGAATTTCCCTTTTGAGGATGCAGATCAATTGATCATTGGTTGTGTGGTTGCCCAACCCTCTAAGATGGCGCCAGTTCCCTAGAAGGGACCGCTTCTCCACCCGAAGCTCCTTGAATGAAACACAGGTGCACTTGGGGAGATGGGGTAGGATCCAATGCTCCCTCTAAGCTGTGGGGTCTTGTGAGCAAAAATTCTACTTTGTGAGCTACCGGCATTGAAGTTGTGAGTCAGCAATTTGGCTCCTGCATAGATTAGTTTGCTTTGGAGCCATCCTTCCTGAGCTAAGACCAAAAATGTGTGAGCCGGAGGCTAAAAACCTGTGAGCTAGCTCACACTAACTCAGCTTAGAGGGAACACTGGTAGGATCCCTCTCTCTTTTCCAGAGTTCTTGATTAATTTTTCCCTGAAATAGTTAATTTAAGATTTTTCTACGCTGCCTTTTCAGACTCCTGCTCGAGGCGGCTTGCCGTGAAAACAACAGAGCAGTATAAAAAGAAATCATGAATAGGGCTGCCAACTTCCATGTGGTGGCTGGAGATCTCCCACTGTCTCAACTGATCTCCAGAGGACAGAGATCAGTTCACCTGGAGAAAATGGCTGGTTTGGAAGGTGGATTCTATGGCATTCTACCCCACCGAGGTCCTCTTTTCCCCAAATCCTGCCCTCCCCAGGCTCTAGCCACAAAATCTCCAGGGATTTCCCAAACAGGAGTTGGCAATCCTATTACTAAACAGGCTATTAAAAAACAAACCACTGAACATGAACAGCATAGCTCTATCCATAAAACAGAAGCAGACCATTTCGAAAGATGGTAAAATAAAACCCCTAATTGAACACCTGAGGAAAAGGATGCGTTTTGGCCTGGTGCCTAAAAGAAAGGTAGGCACCAGCCAAGCATCAAGGGGTGGGGTGGTGGTTTTTTTTTAATTTGTGTGTTTATTTACTTCATGTATTTCCCATTTTTCTCCCCAACGGGGACACAAAGTGGCTTACAATTTTATCACCTTTCTTCATTTTACTATCACGACAATGCTGCGAGGTAGGTTAGCCTGAGAGTGTGTGAGTGGCCCGAGGTCACCCAGTGAGCTTCGATGGCATGCATGGGGATTCGAACCTGGGTCTTCCTGACCTTCGACAGACACTCTAACCACTACACCACACTGGCTGTATAGATGCCTTAGTTTTCTGCAAGCAAAATTGCAAATGTACCCAATGGTTGAAAGAGAGACTTGCAAATGGCTGCCTCCTGTGCTACCTTATTTTTATTTGTTTACTCATTCAATTTATAGCTCTCCCTCCCCTGTATAACAGGGCTCAGAGCCGGTAACAACCTTCATAAAACACTCCATACTATTAAAAATATTAAAACAATTTTATAATGCAACATATAACAACGACTAAGAACAACTAATAGATGGTGTATAAAAGGGGCACAACCTAGTGCTCCTTATCCCATGAGGGAAATAAATATCCTAAAATCTGACTAATAAGAAAGGAGAGGGGAAAGAGGAAGGGAGGCCAGTCTGAGGTAGAAAAACTGTCGCTGCCCTCATCCATAGGCTTGGCGGAACAACTCTGTCTCATAGGCCCTGCGGAACTACATCAAGTCTCTCAGGACCCGGATCTCACCCTTAGCACATTAGCTTAGTTCTCGCCATCTTAAAGACAGAAAACAAATTCAATAGTAAGGGAAAAAATGTATTATTTGGACAGAAACATTCTTAGGCAATCACAAGTTGTGAGCTGCCACTTTAGTTGGATGTTTAGTTAAACTTCATAATGTCGGAAGCACTGAATTCTTTGCTTTCAACACATTATCACCTATTAATAGTTGCCAAAACTATTCACACTTATCCTGAAACAGTTTGTGTAACATACAGATTTTCATACTGCCCTTTTGAGTGACTGAAACCTTAGTTTAAAAGCGTTTTCATTCATTTCAAAAGAGAAAATATTTCATAAGAGTTCTTTGTTAGTGCTCTCCTAAAGGGAGCTTATGGGGTTAAACACATGGAGTTACTTTATATTTCATCAAACCATCAAGGTCATTATTGTTTACTAAGACTAGCCATGTCTAGGGTTGCCAAGTCCCGCAAACTCACCGGCGGGGGAGGCTCCGATGGGTCCGGGAGCCAGCTCTGGATGCGCGCGTGCACTGCCAGCACGACAACGGAAGTGATGTGCGACGTCGCTCACGTTGCGGCGTGACCCAGATCGTCGGGGGGAGAAAACCAACGTGAGCGACGTGTCTGCGTGACGCAGCTTTGGGGGGCTGAGTTCCCCGGGGCCCGATTCCGCAGCAGCGGAAATCGGGCCTCCAAAGTGGGGGTTTCCCCGCCCCCACTTGGCAGCCCTATCCGTGGCTACCCAGGATCACAAACAGAGGTCTTTCACATCACCTACTTCTAACGAGATGCCAGGGATTGAACCTGGGACCTTCTGCATGCCAAGCAGATATTCTACTGCTGAGCCACAATACTATGGTGGAAGCCATAAGTGAAATCAAACCAGGAAAAGTACCAGGCCCAGACGGTTTATCGGGAATGTATTATAAGTGTATTGATGAACTTCTTCAGCCATTACCGAGTACAATGAATTCTATTTTACAACGTGGGGAGATGCCAGAATCGTGGAAAGAGGCTAGTATAACAGTAATACCAAAAGAAGGTCAAGACCTTAACTTGACAAAAAATTACAGACCAATTTCTTTGTTGAACAACAACTACAAGTTGTTTACAACGATTCTTGCAGGAAGACGGAAGATTATTTTACAAGGATTTATTCATGAAGAAGATCAATGTGGTTTCTTACCTAAGAGACAGCTAAAACACAATGTTAGAACGGATATTTTAAAACACCAGGAGAAACGTACTGAAAAGGGAGTGGCGTTGATTTTTTTAGATGCAGAGAAAGTGATAACTTGAACTGGATTATTCTGATTAAGATCTTAGAAGAGATGAATTTTGGAGATAATTTTATGAAATGGGTGAAGTCAATTTGCACTTTGCAGACAGCTCGGATTATCGTAACTGGCTGGTACTTTTCCATCCTGAACTGACAGTAACGATCGGTACTTTCTTCCTGTCTGAAGTGACTCCTGGTGTCCCCACAGATAAACTGGTCACTAGCTTAAACAGCTTTCTGCTGATTTAGGTAGCTGGTAGTGAGCTGCGGTGGCTCAAGTGGTTAAGACGCTGAACTGCAGGCTGTGGAAGGTCAGTAGTTCAGCAGTTCGAGACCCGGGTGCCGCATGGTGGAGTGAGCTCCCGTCTCTGGTCCCAGCTCCTGCCAACCCAGCAGTTCGAAAGCAAGAAATTGCAAGTAGATAAATAGGTACCACTTCGGTGGGAAGGTAACAGCATTCTGTGTGCCTTGGCGTTTAGTCATGCCGGCCACATGACCACGGAAACGTCTTCGGACAGCGCTGGCTCTTCGGCTTGGAAACGGAGATGAGCACCGCAACCCTAGAGTTGGATTCGACTGGCTTTCGAGCAAGGGAACCTTTACCTTTACTAGTGAGACGTGGAGCTAACCTAGCCTGACCTTGTCAGATCTGAGAAGCTAAGAGGGTCGGCCCTGCTTAGTACTCGGATGGGAGAGCCTGACCTTGTCAGAGCTGAGAAACTAAGAGGCTCGGCCCTGCTTAGTACTCGGATGGGAGACCACCAAGGAAGCCCAGGGTTGCTACACAGAGGCTGGCAACAACAACCACCCCCCGCCTCTGTTCCCCTCTCGCCTTGAAAACCCCATGAGGGGTTGCCATCAATCAACTGTGCCATGATTTTCCACCACCAGTGAGAGGTGGAACGAAGGAGCCATTTTCCATGAGTCACAATCCATAGAGTTAGGGGTGGGATGGGAGGCTCCTGCATCGTGTGCTGTGCACCGAAAGCTCATCAGGCACACTGCAAAGGCAAAATGGCAGAGGCTGCCTGAGAATCAGAGCTGGGATTGAGTGACCCAATGGGATTAAGGGGTTAGATTAATTTGGAGTTTAGCTAATGACCGCTGAGCTGCTAGGAACGAGAGCTGACAGGATTGTTTCCTTTCTGGGGAGTGTGGTCCCAGGTGACCCCTTTTCCCGGGGTTTCTGACACACCTCTTGAGTATGCGCAAAAGCTTTATCTTCTTGCATGCTGTGCATTGAGAGTAACTTCTGATACTCCTGAAGGAAAGAGGATCAAAACACGCTTTCTAAAACTGAAAGAGGGATATCGGAG
>NW_015160887.1:134707-148577 GCF_001447785.1 Gekko japonicus | reverse complement strand
CTCCTTTCCCTTCCCCTCCCCACAACAGACACCCTGTGAGGTGGGTGGGGCTGAGAGAACTCTGACACAAACTGCTCTTTTTCAAGGACAGCTGTGCCAGAGCTTGTGACTGACCCAAGGTCACATCAGCAGGTGCAAGTGGAGGAGTGGGGAATCAAACCCGGTTTTCCCAGATTAGAGTCTGCGCACTTAACCACTACACCAAACTGGCTCTCCGGAAGTAACGTGTCTCCCCGTCTGAATCATTGTTCTGGAACTCAAATGGGAAGAGGACATGAATGCTGTGAGGGCCAGACAGCAAGTTAATGTTTTAAACGTGATCACCATGTGGACCTGCCACTGTACTGTAGCTGTGAGTCCCTGGTGGTACCTCTGTAAAATCACTGCTGAGGCCTGATCCAGAGTGGGGCCGTGATGCAGGGAGGGAAGAGGTCCCTGCCCTCTCCACTGTGTCACTTTCTGGAGCCAAAATGGCCCAGGGGAATGTTACTTGGCCCATTGGGCCGTATGTGCTTTGAATGCTTGCACGTACAGATCACCAACAGGGCAAATAATGCCCCTTGCAGACCCTGGGTCGTTTGGACTCTAGAAAATGGTGCAGGGCGAAGGCAGGAGCCTCCCTCTCCCTGCGTCCCAGTCCCGATCTGAACTGGGCCCCTGCAGTGCTTTTACACAGAGCTGCCACAGGTGACTTGAAGTAGTAATATGGCTGTTAGTCCTCATTGGGAACTTGTGTAAAATATAATTTGGCCCTGAGTCAAACTTCAGAGCGAGAGATAACAAAAGGCCAGTATAAGAAAGGTCATTTGCATAACTGAAACCGTAGACATTAACATGACTGATCATTGATATGTTGATGATTAATCAGCTATAAAGCTCTAGCAGTTCAAACACCAGTTGTCACCAGTCCTTTGGAAATGGCACACCCAAGGTCTCACAGTAAGTAATAAAAATATGCTGGAGCACCCTGCACAATTGTTTTAGCACACTGGCAGAAATCTGTCCATGTCTCGCACACTTTTTCTCCCTCTCCACCAATATTGCATCCTATAAGGATTGCCAGGCCTCCCACAGGAAACCCTTGTGGGCTCCAAGTGGTGGGAGGAGAACAATTTTTTAAAACAATAATGGTGTTGGCAAATGGCTTGATATCCCTTCTGAGGAAAACCTGGAAGGGGCATCACAAAGCTCTAGGAATCACTGGAAACTCTATGGTTTTACCATAGAGTTTCTGGTGCTTCCTAGAAGTTTTCCGGGAAGTGATATTATAGTGCATGCAATGCCACGAGCCTTCTATGTCTCTGCCCCCTTCCAAGGTCCCAAAAAATATAATAATATAACTGTGAATACTTACTAAATATTGGTCAAATTGGGTTTTTTTATATATTGTATAAATGCTTTCATGTAAAGTGCAGATAATTATTACAAAAATAAGCAACACATAACCTACAAGCCCACTGAAAACAGAACAGTTTCAAGTACATAGAGTAGCTCAATGGTTTGTTAAAAGGCAATGACTCATTCTCTGGAAAGTTTGCAAGAAAAGCAAACTTTCCAGAAAATGAGTCATTGCCTTTTAGCAAACCATTGATATGTACTTGAAATAGTTTTGTTCACAGTGGGTCGTCGTAACTTGCACTTTGATGAGAGAATGTAATTATGAATACATATATTAGCTCACAGGTTATGTGTTGTTAATTTTGTAAAAATGATCTGTGCTTTACATGATCTTTTTCAGTGTTCGCCTCATGGTTTGGAACCTGAAGTTAACTGTGGTCGCATCCTTTTGCTCCCCAGGGCCCTCAGTGCTGTTCTGACCTGGCCATCTCCTTCCACTACGTGAGCTCGGAACTGATGTACACCCTGGAATATCTGACCTACCACCTCCGTGCCTATGGTTACCGGTACCGCTACCATCCGCCTTTGCCTGAGAATACAGCTCATCTTCAGTCCCACCCACAAGGCGTGCCCCTGGAGAGAACTAATACCACCACATTGCAGACCGAGATGAAAATGTAGGGGCAACATAACCCTTGGCAGAGCTGAAGTCCTATACCATCCCTTGATGAGACTGGCTTTTAGCCATACCCGGGCTTCAATCCCACGGGGGCCTGTATGCTGGAGTTCAGTCATGAATGACCCTTGGGCCATTTCTCAGTGGGGAACCATCACAGAAAAAAAAGAGCCAAATAGGCCATAAGACCAAATATTTTTTCATCATCCCCAGGAGTGTGTGTTCACCAGACAGGATAGTTGTGTGCGGCAGCGAATTTGGACAGGCGTGTGCTGAGATATAATTGACCAACATTTAGTAAGTATTCACGGTTATATTTCTGTGACTTTTGTTCCATGATCCTCTCGTTCCTTTTTCCCTCCCAAGCTCCAGCAAGTATTCATGCCCACTGTGGGCTACTCTTGTTTACAGCTGTTGTCTTGTCCCCATAGATTCTGTAACACATTAAGAGAGAAAATATGTCTGCCTTGCAAAGTAGCATGATGGGATATCTTTTTCAGTGTTCGCCTCATGGTTTGGAACCTGAAGTTAACTGTGGTCGCATCCTTTTGCTCCCCAGGGCCCTCAGTGCTGTTCTGACCTGGCCATCTCCTTCCACTACGTGAGCTCGGAACTGATGTACACCCTGGAATATCTGACCTACCACCTCCGTGCCTATGGTTACCGGTACCGCTACCATCCGCCTTTGCCTGAGAATACAGCTCATCTTCAGTCCCACCCACAAGGCGTGCCCCTGGAGAGAACTAATACCACCACATTGCAGACCGAGATGAAAATGTAGGGGCAACATAACCCTTGGCAGAGCTGAAGTCCTATACCATCCTTTGATGAGACTGGCTTTTAGCCATACCAGGGCTTCAATCCCACGGGGGTCTGTCTGCTGGAGCTGTCATGAATGACCCTCGGGCCATTTCTCAGTGGGGAACCATCACAGAAAAAAAAGAGCCAAATAGGCCATAAGACCAAATATTTTTTCATCATCCCCAGGAGTGTGTGTTCACCAGACAGGATAGTTGTGTGCGGCAGCGAATTTGGACAGGCGTGTGCTGAGTAGGGATGCTAGACCCCCCCCCCTCAGTGGGGGTCCCCCACTTTCAGGCCCCACTTCCCCACCAGCCAGTTGACTGGCAGGGGGGAAATTACCCCTCCTCAATAGGGAAGAATCCCGAAGTTAAACATAATATGCGTACGTGACATAGGGACAACGGGGGTGACACTCTGTTTTTTGGGCAAAACTCTATGGTAGAAGCTATTCTACCATAGAGTTTTGCCCAAAAACCAAAGTGTCCCCCCCCCGACATCCCTCACATGCCTACGTCACTTCCGGGTGATGTAGCCATGTTGTGTTTATTTTCGGCGTCCTTCCCCGCTCCTGGTAAGTTCACCCTCTGCTGGCAGAGTTAGGGTCCCTCCCCTTCCCAAGCTCCACCCCCTAGCAGGAAGATGAAAGGACGTGGCTCCTGCCACCAAATGAATGGGGGCACCGATTGCAAGACTGAGTGAACAAGTGCATGTTATGGACTGACCAACTGACTTATAGAAGGACCTGGAGTTTGCCATTAAGGGAAAAACTGTAAGAATTTTGGCTGAATGATGGTATCACTGTGGGAGGAGGGCTCTGGATCATACCACTGCAAGGAAAGGGGGACATACAGACCTCTTTTTTGAGGTCTTTTTGTGCTCCACAGAGAAGGATTGGGTAATGTCACCATAGGGTGAACCGTCGGGTAGACTTGTGGTTTTAAATCTCTTTGGCAACCAGTTCTGGCACTGATAAATCGCCTCTTTCCTTCAAGATCAATTGGGCTCATGGTGCTCTACCTCGAGAAGATGAAAACCAAGTGAATATTTTGGGTGGGAATGGGAGGGGTGTGAGATTTTTGTCGCAGCCCATGCAAAGTATGGGAGATGTGGATTCCACTGTGTGGATTCCTCTATACAGCCCAGCTCCACACGGATCCCTACTCATGCAATTTCAGATGCTTGCTTTGTTATAGGAGAGCTACCTTGGGTATCTTGCAACCAGGAAGTGGTGCTCTGCCATAGACACTGTCCTAAAAGGAAGGAAAACAAATAGCTGTTCCAGGAGAGCAAAATGGATCACCGACCATCACAGTGGAGTGGAAGGAATGGGCTGATTCCAGTGGTCATTTTGTGTTCCGCACGTGTCTACTAATGGCTTTTGCCAGTCTATTATCGCGGCGGTCTACTACCTTTCCAGACCCACTGAGATGAAAGCGCGTGATATTAGAGTCCTGTGGCAGGAAGAAGGGGGAGCCAGAATTAGGCCCTCACCTGTGTCAAGGTGAGGCCCAAAGGCAGCAGAGCAAGAAAGCCAGGAACGGGAAACAAAAGCCGAGGACTGGGAGGTATGTTAGAATGAGGAGTGAGCCGAAGGTCAAAACTATGGAGGAATCGGAGGGCATGAATGGTGCCGCAGATGGCAGGAGGTCCTCGCTCCCTGTACATGCCCAGTAGTAGTAGGAGGTACTTCCAAATAACCACTTTTTTAAAAAAACTTGAAAGCTGTCAAATGGCTCATGACCTAACACATGGGGAATCTGCCACCCAATGTTCCCTCTAAGCTATGGATCCCTGTGAGCAAAAATTCTGCTTTGTTTGCTACTGGCATTAAAGTTGTGAGCAGGAGCTTTGGCTGCTGCATACATTAGTTTGCTCCGGAGCCATCCCTTCCTGAGCTAAGACAAAAATGTGTGGGCTGGAGGCTAAAAAACTGTGAGCCAGCTCATGCTAACTCAGCTTAGAGGGAACACTGGTATGGACTGAAGATCGCGGCATTATCGTGACGGAACTTACTTTTTATTGCACTGATCTGTTCATGGTCATTTCCACAAAGCTTTGGTTGGTTCCTTCTCAGGCAGAGTAGAAAGGCCAAACACATTGTCAGCCGAGGGTGGTGTGAGGTGTGATGCTACCTTACATGTGTCCCCCCCCCCCCAATAAAACCATCTTTTCTTTAAATGCAAAGGAGTTCCTGCTACAAAAAGAGCCCTTTAAAAGTGTTTTGTTTTGTGCCATCAAGTCACAGCTGACTTCCGGCAGCCCTGTGGGGTTTTCAAGGCAAGATACATTCAGAGGCGGTTTGCCCTTGCCTGCCTCCACATCACAACCCCGGTGTGAGGTCTCCCATCCAAATACTGGCCAGGGCCGACCATGCTGAGCTTCTGAGATCTGATGCGGTTAGGCTAGCTGGGGCTATCCAGGTTAAGGCACTGTTTTTTAACCATGATTTATATTTCTAACCACTTCCTATCTCTATAAAACAATGGGACAGGGTGAAACCAGGGAGGCACTGTCCGTGCTATTGCAAAAGCCAGAATGATGGCGCAGAGCCTTCCCTTTACCCAGCACCACCTCTCCCACTTAGCACAGCAGAGTTGCAAGAATGGTGCATCGGTTTAGTGGTGGACTCTAATCTGGAAAACCAGGTTTGACTCCCCACTCCTCCACATAAGCCAGCTGGGTGACCTTGGGTCAGTTACAAGTTCTCTGAGAGCTTTTCTCTCACGGGCAATTTCTGTCAGAGCTCTCTCAGTCCCACCTACCTCACAGGGTGTCTTGTTGTGGGAAGAGGAAGGGAAGGAGACTTGTAAGCTGCTCTGAGACTCCAAGTGAAGGGTGGGGTATAAATCTCCTCCTTCAGGTCCTCCTCCTCTTCATCTAGCACTCGCTTTATTATGTGAGTCTGCTGGCTGATATGTGAACCCCAGGGCTTTTTTTGTAGAAAAAGCCCAGCAGGAACTTATTAGCATAATAGGCCACACCCCAAACCAGAAAATCATTAGCGTATTAGCCACACCCCTGACATCACAACTCGTTAGCATATTAGACCACACCCCCAAGTCACCACACCCACATTTTGCTTCTCATTCTGTTTACTTTGTTTGTTGTCAAAACCCTGGGCTTCTTTTGTAGCAGAAACTTCTTTGCATGTTAGGCCACCAACCCCTAATGTAGCCAATCCTAATGAGTTTCTGCTGTTGGGTGTGGCCTATTATGCTAATGAATTCCTGCTGCTGGGCGTGGTCAACTCAGGAGCCACCCGGAACTCCGTTCCTGTGCGTTCCTGCCCAAAAATAGCCCTGGTGAACCCTGATCAGGAGGCCACTCCAGGTTTGTTTATTTGTTTTCGGCAGGCATACAATTTGTCTGTATTTCCATGATCTAACCATTCTCCACCAGGAAATAGAAAAGAGTAAGAGTCCAGTAGCACCTTAGAGACTAACAAAATTTGTGGTCGGGTAAGGAGCTGCGGTGGCTCAAGTGGTTAATATGCTGAACTGCAGGCTGTGGAAGGTCAGTAATTCAGCAGTTCAAGACCCAGGTTGCTGCATGACGGAGTGAGCTCCCGTCTCTAGTTCCAGCTCCTGCCAACCTAGCAGTTCGAAAGCAAGAAACTGCAAGTAGATAAATAGGGACCACTTCGGTGGGAAGGTAACAGCGTTCCGTGCGCCTTAGTCTTTAGTCATGCCAGCCACATGACCACGGAAATGTCTTCGGACAGCACTGGCTCTTCGGCTTTGAAATGGAGATGAGCACCGCAACCCTAGAGTCGGACTCGACTGGCTTTCGAGCAAGGGGAACCTTTACCTTTCACCTTTATGAGCTTTCATGTGTCACTCCTCACTTCTTCAGCGGTGACTCACAAAAGCTCGTGCCCTAACACAATTTTTTTGTGTCTTTAAGGTGCTACTGGACTCTTGCTCTTTTCTACTGTTGCAGACTAACACAGCTAATAAGATTATGCATGGGAAAGAGCATATACAACAGGGCGTTAACCTGGTCAAACCACCTTTATCCTGGCTCTTTGCTCACCTCTGCTTAGCCAATACCTCTTGAAACTGTGGGCGGATGTGTTCTGATGTCAGAATGGGCCTCTGTTGCACCTGAAAATGACTCTACATCCTTTATGACATCAAAGAGAATGTTGTATTAGAACATTTCCCCCTGAAATGCAAACTTTCAACTTTCAATCAATGGTGCGACCTCATCTGGAATACTGTGTGCAATTCTGGTCACCACACCTTAAAAAGGATATTATAGCTTTGGAAAAAGTGCAGAAAAGGGCAACTCGAATGATAAAAGGGTTGGAACACTTTCCCTATGAGGAACGGTTAAGGCGCTTAGGGCTCTTTAGCTTGGAGAAATGACGACTGAGGGGTGACATGATTGAGGTTTATAAGATTATGCATGGGAAAGAGCAGGTAGAGAAAGAGGTACTTTTCTCCCTTTCTCACAATACAAGAACTCGTGGGCACTCCATGAAATTGCTGAGCGGTCTGGTTAGAACGGATAGAAGGAAGTACTTCTTCACCCAAAGAGTGATTAACACATGGAATTCAGTGCCACAGGAAGTGGTGGTGGCTACAAGCATGGACGGCTTCAAAAGGGAATTAGATAAGCATATGGAGCAGAGGTCCATCAGTGGCTATTAGCCACAAGGTATAGATAGGGACTCTGGGGCAAGTGATGATCTGTCATCTTGGTGCTTGGGGGGGGGGTCAACAGTGGGAGGGCTTCTAATGTCCTGGCCCCACTGGTGAACCTCCTGATGGCACCTGGTATTTCTGGCCATTGTGTGACAGAGTGTTGGACTGGATGGGCCTTTGGCCTGATCCAGCATTGGCATCTCTTATGTTCTTATGTATGTTCTTAACTGGCAGCCAGCTTTAAATGCAGAGAAACACTTAATCATGTTGTTTCCCTACCTCTAATTTCAAGAAGTATGGTGAGGAACAGTTTTTTAAAATGTGATCTGTTTGACTAAAAAGCATCTTGCTTGGACTTTATGACATCAGATGGCCTGAAGTGTAACAATCCCTCTCTGCCTGCCGCTGACGTTTCTCTCTGTTCTGGAGCCACAGCCTCCTGTGCTTGGATGTCATAAAAGGCCTCACAAGGGACAGAGCAGAACTGTTAAGGCAAGGGGAGAACCGTTATCCTGAACGGCAGTGTTTATGGGCCGCTTGGCAGCACTGAACTGAATAGTGTCAAAGTATGTTTATACCATGGGGTTTCAAAGTGAACTGAATAGTGTTGAAGTATGTTTATACCATGGGGTTTCAAAGGACACTGTGGTTCAGCACCCGGGGGGGCTTCAGCTGGAAACAGAAAACACACGATGCTTGGAAGGTAGGATACAGGGGCCACTAGGGCTCTGTCTGCCTTGGGGGGGGGGCTACATATGTTACAATGGAAATACATCGGTAACGCTCCCAAAGAGACAGTTTCAGAGGGTATTCATGATGGGCTGCAGTAGAACATTTAGTTTCAAGTCCAGTAGCACCTTAGACCCAGTTTGGTGTAGTGACTAGGAGTGCGGACGCTAATCTGGGAGAACCGTGTTTGATTCCCCACTCCTGCACATGCAGTCGCTGGTGTGTGACCTTGAGTCAGTCATGGCTCTCTCAGAGCTGTTCTGTCAAGAGTAGTTCTCAAGAGAGCTCTCTCAGCCCCACCTGCCTCACAGGGTGTCTGTTGTGGGGAGGGGAAGGGAAAGGAGTATGTAAGCCGCTCTGAGACTCCTTCGGGTAGTGAAGGGTAGGATATAAACCCAATCTCCTCTTCTTCTTCTTAGAGACCAACAAGAGTTTTCAGGGTCGAGAGTTAAAGGAGAGTTAAAGGAAGATGTCTGGAGGAAAAGGAGTTAAAGGAGAGTTAAAGGAAGATGTCTGGAGGAAATGGAATACAAATATCAAAGACTTTACTTTTTATTCCAATAGACATAGCTCTTTTTCCAGGATTGACATGATTTGGATGTCGGGAGAAATCGCTTTGAAAACACAGAAGGTAGAAATTTTACCAAAGTGTAACTCAGATCACAATCCAGTGATTTGGATGTCAAAAGAGAAGAACAAACAATTTCAATGGAGAATTAATGAGGACTTATTGGATAAGAAACAGATTATGGAGAAGTTACGTAAAGAAACTTTGAATTTTTTCCAGACGAACTTAAACCAAGGAACACCAATTCAGACGGTGTGGGACGCTTATAAAGCAGTAATGAGAGGTTTACTCATATCACTAAATGTAAAAGAGAAAAAAGAGGGAATGAGTAAACAGATGGAGGTGTTAGAGAAGATCCAACAGAAAGAAAAAGAGTTAAAGAAAAAGCCTGGAAAAAAGAAGATAATTAAAGAATTGCAAATTTTACGAGAACAATTGAATGTGATGTCAAATCAAGAAATTTATTGGAATTTAAAGAGATTGCAACAGAAATCTTTCGAAGGTGCAAACAATCTAGGAAAGTTTTTGGCTTGGCAATTGAAAAACAGAAAAGAGAGAAGGGTAATTAACAAAATTGTGGAAGATAATAACGAAATTGTGGATTCCAATGGTCTTAAAAGAGTATTTTTTAAATATTACGCAAAATTATTTCAAAAAAGGAATATAGAACCGGAGAAAATTAAAAAATACTTGAATGAAGTACAGTTGCCAAAGATTCAAGAAAAAAGTAAAGAAATATTGAATGGTGTAATTCAACAGGAAGAAATAACCAAGGCGATAGAAGAGACAAAGTTGGGAAAAGCTCCGGGACCAGATGGATTTTTATACCGGAACTCCTCCTAATGAAGATTGTTCCTGTGGCCCAACTCTGCCTTATATATGACAGTGGGCACGTGAGTTCTTTTACCCGTGTATCCAGAGGGCGGAGTCAGAATGGACTCTCCTATTTCCCAAGAAGCGAGACAACACACCGGTGTTTAATGAATAAATGTTGTCTTTACTAAATATCGTTGATTTTCAAGCACACAAAAACAGATACGTTCACACAGACACTCAAGTTCCTTAAGTTCACAGTAGATACAGAAAACAAATAGTAATGAAAATAATAATTTCAGACTAACAATGAGGTAACACACAGAAGGGTAGCGTTGATACTTATCTGATTCCGGATGAGAAGTAACTCTTCTCAGCAGAAGGCACGGGAACAAAAGTACTAGCTTTAGGGACTCTAAAAACACACGAATGGTCCAGCCAAACACGTGTGGGTTCTCTTGGTAGCGACCCGAGAGAACGCTTAAGAATCACCTGCAGTAGACTTAAGTTGCAAGGGTGAGGATAGAAAGTTGGATAGCTAACCAAGAAACAAAGGCTGTGTTTCTCCTTATAAAACCTAGCTTTTGGGGGTTGGCATAAGGCCAATCTACACCTACAATCCGTCTCCTGCTCTATACCTATAGGTTGAAGGGTTGTGACGCATCTACCTAGAGGGGAGTGGGGCGATATTCAAATTCTACCCTACACTTCAATGGGAGCCATGTGGTAAGGTGTCAAAGTTGTATTGCCATAGTAACCTTTGACTTGCAGATGCTGGCCTGGTTGAGAAGGCAATAACAGGATATTGTCTTTTGTGATTCCAAACCAGATACGAGGGGTTACATGTTATCCAGCAGATCTTTAATGGTGGGAGAGTTGTCGGTCCCAAGACTTCATGAAGCTGAGCTTAATGGAGAATGTCTTCTTTGTCCCAAAGCAGGCTGGGAAGGTGTGGGTATGCGTGTGTCCATTAGCATACTTATAGCAGGCAGAACAGGCCCTCCACATTGCAGCTTCCAGGTGCAAGCTTGAAGGCAAAGCAAGCAAACCCAAGGGACACAGAATTTCCCAATCCCACATACACAAATGCAGAGACATTTACAGACATGCAAGCATCAGCATAGCACACATAAAATACATTTTAAGCACACTTGCCAACAGTTCCCCCCTTTCATGACTCCTTTATTGAAAATACAGGATGTCATGACCATAAACCATTGATCTAGACAAAGGCGGTCACTCAATGGAAGTAGCATGTATAGCGGTAGCATGCCAAGCAGGTGGAGGGGATTGCGACAGTTCAAATTCGTTGGTAACCCATAGATAGCCTGGTCTGGTTTGTTGATGAGAACAGAGTCCAAGTCCATTGAAGATGCAGGAACAAAAGTTGATGCAGTGTTGGCACCAGCGAAACAGGATGGTTCCCAGGCTCCCAAATGCTGTACTGACTAAATCTACTCATTGAGGATGGAATATTTTATGAAAAAGAGCCTACCCTAACAAAAATATCCAAATTAGCATTGAGGAGGCAGGATCAGACAAGCACAAGGCTCCCTTTTCAGTAGCACATAGCAATTATGTACAATGGCAACCATGGATGTCAGAACCTACTACCAAGAAAAAAAGACAAAAAATAGAAAAATAGTTAATGCACAACTCAAAACACTGTATAATATCTGTTGAGGGCAGTCCTCACCAGGGATACATTGTAAATTGCATATTCAAAAGGAATTATTTACAATCAAGGAAACAAAACACTTTATTGTCTTCCTGAGTGAAAGAAATCTTCAGACTCCTTAAAACTAAGCAGCAAAAATAGCAGCAAAGCCTGCACACAGCCGTGTGCAATTCTGGCTTTTGCAAGGCAGGGGGCCTTCAGTTCATTACCATACAAGGCATGGGAGGGTCTGAATCAATGGAGAAGGGCATGGTTATGCATAATCAATACAATCTCCCCCCTTAGCTTCCAATGCATTATGGGACATGAAAATCCAGCATTAGAACTATTGTACAAAAATAAACAGTGATCTAGGCAAAAATCCAGACACACATCATTCATTCTCTTAATATGTTCTCGTCATAAAAATTGAAACCAGGCATACACACATGCACACTCTAACCATAGCAGCATCTAGTAAACAGTACTTTCTCAGTTTAGATCCCAGCAGCTCATATTTCTTCCCTTCGGGGAGAGACCGGCCAAACCAAAGGCTCCCAGACCCTGAACTCCTACGATGGGCAGTAGGGAGATGGGGTGCCTGTCTGGTTTGTAGGTTCGAAGAACCCGGTCTCGAGGAGCAATCCTCTTTTAGACAAAGGGACGTAGGAGAGCCCTTGCTGCGATCCGATGTGATGGATTAACGGTTTTAAACTCGAGGGTTCCCTCTGGGGGACCTTCACCTTTTATGGTTTAAAAACAAAAAACCCTCAAAAATCGGACTTCCCTCCGTGCGGGCTGCACGATGGTACAGTCCACAACTCCCAGTTGTTTACTGGGGAATTCCTTATAAGGATCGGTTCTCCGACTATACCCAAAGGCTTTGTGCGCTCCGGCAGCGTTGCGTATGCAAATAAAACAAGCGCAATGCCTAATGGGAGTCCGTTTTCCTCTCAGACAAACAACATCACAAAGACAAGACGACAACATTGAACACTTAAGTACAAAAGAGAAAAACATTGCACTATTGGGCTGTCAACCGATAGTCAAGTTGACAAATGAGCTCTCTCGCTGTGACTGGCATAGTAGGTGGCAGGATCAAGAAGAGGCTGAAAAATTGGTTGGAAGTAACACGGGGGCCCAGGTCCACTGGGAAATCAAGCCACGTCAAGGCTCCTCCCTCACCAAGGGGAAGGAGGCTGCACTCCTCGATGCAGGCCGATTTCTTCGGACCTATAAGCCAGATGGAGCACCCTGGGAATGATTTTATATTGCCCTGTTCCCAGGTCCTTGTACACTATCTTTGTAGGAATAATGTCCATTATAATGCCAATATGCTCCAATTTTCCAGTGCCTAGCGAAAGGCCTGAGACACTCCTAAAAGTATTTATCAAGTCCACTCTTTCTGGCATTTCCCAAGTCCTCTACCACTCTCAACTGCCCACCCAGGAGCTCGGACCTCTTGCGGGAGGTCCCACAATAGTGTGGGGAAAAAAAGAAAAATGGAAATATGAACAAAGGAGAGATCCTTTGGATGGGAGCAGCCTCATGGTTTCTAGGCCGCTCACCCAAAACAAAACAAGTTGGCTGGGGAACGGTGCAGACGGTCCCCTGCCCCAAAAGGCAAAACAGATGCAAAATATTTTTCAAAAATAAAAAGAAAATGTAAAAGGAATTTGTGGTTCCCTTGCTACAGGGAAGCAGTTGTTTCTTGGCTCTGCAGCCCAATGCTATTAGGGCTCAGCCTTGGTTAATGGCTGGCTCTTTAAATCCAAGCCGCGAATTTGGCGGCGGCAGAGGGGGGGGGGTTATTCCCCGTGGCAATTCCTGTAATGCAAAGGATTAGAGACAAGAAAAGGGGGTGGGGAGAATTTGGCTGGTCTCCTTTCTCTCTATGCCTACCTTGCAGTGCTCGACCAAACGAAAATCTCGTCACTGCAAAGCGGTCTTTTTGGAGGCTGACTATAAAATTGGTGGCCGTCTCTTTAACTTTTAAATGCACAATTCAAGCAGGTTTGCATTCATGCGCTAGAGCAGTTGGTTCTTTCCTCGTTTAAGTGTTATTACATGCGGCATTCGTTATCATGCTCTGGCTCACGGTCGGGAACTGGCAAGCTGTCCTGCGATGACGTCATGCCGGCCCGCTTTTGTTAGCTGCGGCCCCTGGCGTCAGGCACAGGCATTGCACCGATTTCGGTACCTTTTTACCAGGCACACTTCACAACGATTGCACACCAACTTAAAGCGTACTCCTGAACATTACACATCCACATGATATTAACAGTCAGCGTTTCCCTCAATTCCAACATGCATGATGGGACCATATGCAGATTAACACCAGCTGTGATTTTTCTGGGACAAAATTGTCCTGTTCTCTCCTCCTAGAGAGTGAGTTTGAAAAGTAGCTGTTCGAGGGGGGTGTGTGATTCATAAAGAAATGACACAAGAAATAAAACATGTTGAACGGAGAGTTGCCATGGCCTTAAAGTAACTCGGCCATGACTAGAGCTGATAAGTTTTCCTATAGAATTTTACGGGTAAAGGCTCACGTCTCCCCGGTGCCCTTCCCTTCAGACACCAACCATATCTCTTCCCTTCTTTTCTCTCTTCCAGGCGCTGCCAGCGAGCCTCTCTTTCCC
>NW_015160887.1:116797-134596 GCF_001447785.1 Gekko japonicus | reverse complement strand
GGGGAGGCGGAATGGCGGAGTGATTCGGACTACAGATGCAAGTCAAGCCTTAAAGCTTGGACTTGCGTGCCGCATTTTCCGCTGCGATTAGGATCAGTGGAGGGGGGGTTGGAATGGAACGGAGCACGACTTGACGAGTCTTCTGCCGGGCAGAGGCACAGTTCTGCCTATGATTCTGGGTCCCCTTCCGAGAAAGACTCGTATCCACAATCGAACTCCCCTTCCTTTTCCATAACTAGGGCTACATATTCGACTTTGATGTCCAGTTTTCTGACAGGTGTTGGCAGATTGGGTTCACATTCACATCTCCCCCCTTTGTCACCCTCCTGATCTCTGATCAGGAGAGGTGGCACTTCTAGGAAAGACATGAAGGTGTCTGCCAACTCCTGGAAGGGAGGGTTGTTAGACTTGCAGAGAGCCACCGTGTGAACGGGAAGCAGCGGCTGTTGAGGGGGCTGGCTGGCAGGTTTCCCTTTCCACTCCTTCAGTTGAGAGGCATGAAAGAATTTATGTCAGACTTTCCCTTTTTGCTGTTGTGGAATAGCCAATTTGTACACAGCAGGGCTAATCCTTTCAATTATCGGGAATGGCCCAGCCCATTTTCCCATGAGGGCATGGTGCTTCTTTGAAAATTTGCGGTAGAGCACCAGTTGTCCTGGATCCCATGTGCGAGGGTTGCGCACCCAGCCCAACTTTTTGTCAATCGCAATCGTACTCTTACCAATTGCTTGTGCGACTCCCAAATGGATCGTCAGAAGTTCCGATAGGAGCTGTGTAACCCATTCATCAGTAACTGCTCTGGACTCCTGTTCCTGGGGGAGCTCCATCTCCTTCCAGAAAGCTTCTGGCATCCTCATTCGTCTGCCCGTCATTACCATATGCGGGCTATACCCATGGGACGCCAGGGTGCCTCTTATGACCATCAGAATGAGCGGTAGTTTTTCATCCCAGTTTCTCCCTGTGGACTTTACTACCTTGCACAGAGCCTCCTTGAGGGTTCTGTTCGCACGCTAGACAGCTCCGGCGGCTTGTGGTCTGCCAGCTATGTGGAAACGTTGTGTGATGCCCAGGGCGTTACGGAGTTGCTGGGTGACTGCACCCATGAAATGGGACCCCAAATCTGAATCGATAACTTTTGGGATTCCCCAGATGGGAAACAAGTGATTTAAAAGCAGTTTGGCTGTGGTCATGGCGTCATTGGACTTGCATGGAAAAGCTTCCACCCATTTCGAAAAGGGGTCGATTATGGTTAGGCAGTATTTGTGGCCATTTCGTGTCCTTGGGAGGGGGCCTATAAAATCAATCTGGATGCGAGCCCATGGACCTTCCACTCTCTGGTGTTGAATAGGTGCTTTCGGGCCAGAGGAATCCGCGTTAATGGTGGCGCACATGAGACAATTGTCCACCCACTGTGCTACCTTGTCCCTGATGCCCAGCCACCAACCAACATCGCGGACCCGTGCCAGGGTCAGCTCTTTCCCTCTGTGTACTTGCTCATGCACAAATTGAATTAGGTCTCCCCTGACTTCCACTGGGACCACCCAATAGTGATTGTGTGAGGAGTCCACTGCCCAAATGACTCCTTCCAATTCCTCAATTTTATACTTTCCAGTAGGGTCCTTCCCCTTAGAATACAACTCCATCACGTCAGAATCGTTCTTCTGCAGCTCTGCTAAGTCCACAAAGACTGGGGGAAGGGGCACGCGGTTGTGTTCTGCCACCTTTTTGCTGCAGGTGATAACTGCAAACACGGGTTGAATTTCCTCACTATCAGGCAAGGTGGGGGTGTCTGACCGGTCCGGGGGATCTGGGGGATCCGGGGCCAAGCCCTTCTCCACAGCTGCTTTAGCGAGGCAATCCGCCTGGTTGTTCCAGTAGGCTGTCTCTGTGTCAGCCTTTTGATGTCCCTTCATGTGGGTGATCTGTGTGGGGGCTTCTCGGTTGTGCAATATTTCAGCTACGTCTTGCCACAACTCCGAGTGGGCTACAGGTTTTCCCTCGGCATTTCTCCACTGTTGTTTTTCCCAATGTGGGAGCCAAACTGTGGCAGTCTTGGCAGTCCAATCCGAATCAGTGTAGATTGCCAATGGGCAGTCTAGGGGCTCGAACTCTAGCACGGCTCTCAGCACAGTGACCTCGGCCGCTTGGCTGGAGTGGGGGCGGATGGGTGCTTGCAGCGTCAGACCATCCTGAACTCTCACCACTCTGAACCCAGTACGGGGTCGGCCATTTGTATGGAAGCTGGACCCATCACAGAACTAACAGACAAAACTTTGCCGTTTGGCTTCTTCGAGGGGACGCCCCATACAGCGGGCCAGGGCTGATGCTCCATTACAGGTAGCGGGCACTCATGCTCTTCCCCAGTGACTATCAGACCGTATGGAGCTGGGGGTTCGTGCTGTTCCCTTTTGTATTCTACGCCCTTGTTGACTAGTGCCAGCGTCCATTGAGCGATCCTAGCATTGGACACCTGCCCATCCTGGACTCTCCCAGAAAGGATGTATTTCAGGGGTGTGTGAGTAGTTTGCACCACAACCTTGGCTCCTCCTATTATGAACTCCCAATGTGTTAGAGCCCATACGAGTGCAAGGCAGACCTTTTCGCAAGGATTGTATTTTTGCTCCACCGTAGAAAGATTTCGGGAAGCGTAGGCAATGACTCGCTGTGCTCCATTTTGGTGTTGTGTCAGTGTGGCTCCTATGCTATTC
This sequence comes from Gekko japonicus, assembly GCF_001447785.1. Classification (NCBI taxonomy): domain Eukaryota; kingdom Metazoa; phylum Chordata; class Lepidosauria; order Squamata; family Gekkonidae; genus Gekko; species Gekko japonicus. The sequence goes on along the minus strand of NW_015160887.1, from coordinate 131,888 downwards.
TCTGAGTGAGCCAGTTGGATATAGAAGGGTTTTCCCGGTCTGGGTGTGCCAGAGCAGGGGCTGACGCAAGGCTCTGTTTGAGCGAGGCAAAAGCCTGCTGATGCTCCGGTCCCCATTGCCATGAGGCGTTTTTCCTTAGCAAAGCGTAGAGCGGTCTCGCTTTGTCTGTGAAAGCTTCTATGAAGTCTCTTGAAAAGTTGAACGTCCCTAACAAAGCTCGGAGGGATGGCACGTCCGTTGGTGCAGGTAGACATGAGATTACTTCCATCCTTTGGGTGTTTGGAGCTCTACCGTCAGGGCCTACTGACAGTCCAAGATATTTGACGTGTGTCTGTACGATCTGCGCCTTCTGGCGGTTGGCTTTGAAGCCGGTGTCTCTGATCAGGGTCAGGACTTCCCTGGTGATGTCAGTGACTTCCTCAGCGGTGGGGGCGTGGACAAGAATGTCATCTACATACGAGAGAACCTGCTTTCTTGACCCGGGTCTTAGGCATTCCCACATTTGCACAACATGCGCATGGCAAATGCTGGAGCTAGAGTGGAAACCCTGAGGTGTCCGTTTGAAAGCATACTGTTGCCCTCTGAATGTAAATGCAAACTTGTACCAGCATGATTCATGGAGCCTGATAGAGTGGAACGCATTAGTGAGATCAATCACGCTGTAGTAGCGGGATCCTGCAGCGATGGCGGCCAGGATCTCATTATATTTGGCTACTACTGGGGCCACCGGGGGCGTGGCCATGTTCAGGGCTCTGAAGTCCACTGTCATTCTCCACGTGACTCCGTCAGATTTTATGACTGGCCATAGCGGGGAGTTACAAATAGATTGCATTGGGGAAATGACATCCCATTGCAAAAGTCCTTGAATAGTTTTGGCAATGCCTTCCTCAGCGTCTGCTGGGTATTTATATTGTTTCTGGGGTTTGGGGTCATCTCCAGTGATCAGCACGCATGCATCCTTTACAGTGCCACATTCAGCTTTGTCCTTTACCCATACCTCGGGGAACTCCTTTTCCCAAGGGTCCTCCGTTATAGGGGCCAAAGGTAGGGGTGCTTTCAAGGCTGCACAGCGATGGACCGCATTGATCTCGGCAGGACCTCCTGGGATTTGCCACAGGAAGCCGTTTGCCAGATCAATGGTCAGAGTGTGTTTCTTGAAAAAGGGCGCCCCTAGGATCCCATCATCCTCTCCCTGGCTTGCGCAGGCAGCCACCGTAGTGGATAATGTTCCGATGGACAAAGGAACATCATTCCACACCTGGGCCCTCTGCGCTCCTCCCGCAAAGCCAGAGAGGGAGATAGTCTCTTGGCTGGGTTGGCCGTTCTCGGCCAAGTGGGGCTGCAGGATGTTCGCTGCAGTGCCTGTGTCGATGAGCAGTTTTGCAGGGGTTGTGTTCCCGGGAGCTCCGATCCCTGCTTCTACGGTTGGTCTTCCCCAGCGATCGGGCTGAAATTTTGCCACGACGCCCTGGGGGAGACGGCTGTGTCCCGGGCATCCCTAGGCTTCATGGCCGAACCTGTCCATGCCGGGAGGGAACCCAGCAGGATAGTTCTCTGCCACTGGAACTGTGGGGTGGTTTGCTGCTTTGTCCACTTGGGCAAGGGTTTGGAAGAAGTATGAATCTGGTTGGTTGTGAAACTGGTCCATGTCATACCCTCTCTCTTTCAGTCGCATCCAAGCATACCATCTCAAGGGGTCCATGCCGGATGGAGGGGTCTTCTCTGTCTGTCCCTGCTGTGGGGCTCCCCGAAAAGTAGGGGTCGCTGTAGCAGGGGGTGGGGGCGCTCCCTGATAAGCAGGGCTCCTCTGACTGTCTCTCGGTGGGAACGCCTGGTCGTAGGAGGGCAGAGGTGGTGCCTGATTATAGGAAGGTGGAGGTGGGACTTGGTTATAGGAAGGAGAAGGGTATCCAGCGTCAGGAGCAAATTTATCTCCCACCTTGCCGCGATACACATTCCCTCCGTCCTTTTGGGAGCGACCTCGTCCTCTCTTTTTTAGCCACCCGTGAACTTTCCTTGTTCTCAGGCGTTCCGGTCTGGGGGAAGGTATTATTTGGAGAGTACTTGGCTCCATGGTTGGCGTACGTTACAGCCATGATGGAGGTGTCTTCCTCCTCCTTCTCCTTTTTCTTTCCCACCTTCGGTGGTTTGAAAAGTCCAGAGCTCCTCAAGAGAGTTGCTACCCTCTTGATTTTATTTCTCAAGTCAGCCCAGGTTCCTCGTGTTGGATCTATGACATTCAGTGCTAACTGTGTCTGTCCATTGAGACCCTTCGCTAACGCCTCCCGAAAAGCGGGTACGTTATAGTTAATAGGGACTACATTGGCATTTACGATGCCGGACAGAATTCCTAGTAGTTGTTTGCGAGCCAAATAGTTTTCCGGATCCTTATGTGCTCCCTGTTTTTCCAGGTAGAATAAGGCATTCATGCTGGAGGTGGGGTGCAGGTAGGTAAGCATGTGAGTTATCCAGGTGTTTCTAGTGGCGTTGGCCAAATTTTCTGCGGAGATAGCAGCATTTATGGTGGCGAGGGTGTTTCCTGTGGCACACTTACGAGCCAACAAGGTGAGATCCTCTCCTCCCAAACCAGCGTAAGCTGTAGTCGCAGTGGTGAGCCATTGCACGGCATTGTCCCGAGTGAGGGGGCCAAGCTCTTCGGCTATGGCTTTACACTCTTCAGGCCGCCATAGGCGGTTCTCTGTAATGGTTTTTGTGGTGGACCTATTGCCGACCATCACTGTTTGGTTAGTTATGTTAACCAGGTTGACGGGAACAGGTTCCTGCGGGTCAGACTCCTCCTGGGGCTGTGGCATCAGATCCGTGTCTGGCTCCCAATCATCCTGCTCGGTTAAGCCATCAGGATGTATGGTAGCAATCACAGCCTGCTGAATTCTTACCCGTTCCTTAAGGGTATCAATGGTTCGGTGGCAGGACGCATGGCTAACATCGTCCTTCTGATTGCGGTTTTGTTCCAAGAGGTAATTGGCAGTGGATTTAGCCTTCGATAGCTCATCAGTGACCCTTGCCAGAGCTGTTTCTGCCTTGGTAGCCCTTTCTAGAGCTTCCGTGCAGGCGAGCTTAGCTTCGTGGGTCTGGTCTGCGAGGGCTTGTTTTTCCGGCACTAAATTAACTCTGTCAGTTCTCAGGCGGAGGAGGTCCTCTTCCTCAATTTACCGTTGTTGATGCAAAGAATAAAAGACTTTGGAGATCTGACAGGATTTTATGTTAATAAGAGTAAGACAAAAATGTTATGTAAAAATATGACAAGAGAGAAGCAAAAGGAACTGCAAGAACAAGTGCAGTGTGAGGTAGTTAAGAAGACAAAATATCTGGGAATCGATTTGACAATGAAAAACATAGACCTTTTAAAAATAACTATGAGAAGCTTTGGATAAAAATTCAACAAGATCTGAAAAAGTGGGATACTATGAATGTCACTGTTGGGAAGAATATCGGTGGTTTCAAACCATTCCGATATTGAAGGAAATAAAGGTGTTGAATCAGTGGCAGAAGGAGATTTCGAAATTTGTATGGGTAGGAAGAAAGTCGAGGATTAAAATGAAAATTTTATGTGATGCGAAAGAAAGAGGAGATTTCCAATTACCGAACCTTAGACTTTATTATGAAGCAATTTGTCTTATTTGGATAGAGCAATGGATTAATTTAGATAATAAAAAACTGTTGGCGTTGGAGGGTCATGATTGCAGATTTGGTTGGCACGCTTATCTATGGTATGAAAAGGCAAAAATGGACAAATTTTTTAAGCATCACTTTATAAGAAGAGCACTATTTGAGACTTGGTTGAGATATAAGAGATTTTTTTTTCAAGCAAGACCACTTTGGATTGTACCAGCAGAAGTAATTACACCGTATTCGAGACATAAAGGCGAAGATTGGCTACCATACAGAGACATTTTGAAAATAGAAGGTAGAAATGTTGTGATGAAAAAGAGAGAGGAGCTAGACTTTGAATATGATTGGTTAAATTATATACAGATTTCGGACTTATTTAAGACACATAAAAAAAGTTTGGCTTTAGAGAGGAAAAAATGAGATAGAATGTATTTGGGAGGCAAAAGGGAAAAAAATGATTTAAAGTCTTTCTAAGGTTTTGTTAAAATGGTATACAGAGGATGAATCAGTAAAAGAACAAATGATTAAATGGGCCGTAAATATGAATAAGGAGGTGACAATGTCATCTTGGGAATATTTATGGAAAAATTCAATTAAGATATCAACATGTACTAATGTGAAAGAGAATTGTTATAAAATGATGTATAGATGGTATATGACTCAAAAAAAATAGCAATTATGAATGAAAATATGTCTAACAAATGCTGGAAATGTAAAAAAAAAAAGAAGGCTCTTTTTATCATATGTGGTGGACTTTTGATAAAGCAATGGCTTTTTGGACAGAAGTTCATGATGAGATGCAGAAAATTTTGAACTGTACTTTTAAAAAAGAGCTAGAGATACTACTTCTAGGGCTTAAGATGGAAGAATTAAATACAGCAAAAAAGACATTGCTGTGGTACTTGATTACTACGGCTAGAATGACTTATGCACAATCTTGGAAGCAGGACAGAATTCCTGAAAAGGGGGAGTGGATACAAAAAGTGCTATTCATGGCTGAAATGGACAAATTAACAAAGAAATTGAATAATAAAGAAGATCAAGAATTTTTTGAAGAATGGAAAGACTTTAAAGAATATTTAGAAAAAAATTGGGATGTAAAACATATTTACTTTTTTTTTATAATTACTATGTATAAAGGTTTGAAATGTTTATATTGAGATACTGTTACCTTGAATTCTAAAATGAAAATTGGGAAAAGATAATAGAGTTATAACAGAGAGGGTAGGGAGGAGCATTGCGGGAAGCCACCGAAAAGGGGGGGGGGGAGATAATAGAAATGGATATGTGATTAAAGGAATGTAACTTAATGTTGAATATGTTGTTATCCAAAAAAAAAGTTTTGAATTAAAAAAAAGAGAGAGTCAAAGCTCCCTTTAGAGAGGGAACTTTGACTCTCAAAAGCTTATACTCCTTGGTCCATTGTTGTTCTGTAAGGTGCTACTGCACTTGAATCCGCCGTATCTCATGGATAGGGCACAGGTATCACACAACTGCTGGTGAAATAGAAAAGGGCTGGGAGGCCCACGATAGCATGTGAATCATACGTCACCGCCTTGTATTGCCAGACCACTGATCTCTAGCCTAGTGTTGTCTCATATGGCTGGCAATAACTTATCAAGGGTCTCAGCCAGATGTTCATCTACCTGGAATCCTTTGAACTGCAGGTGTTGGGAGATGGAACCTAGGTCTTTTTGTATGCAGAGCTCGTATTCAGCTCATGGAGGAGCTTGGTCCCTCTGTGTGTCACACGAAGCTGTCATACGATGTCAGGCCAATAGTCTGTCCTTCTGATCCTGTCTCTTTTAGCTGGTGGTAACTTTGAAGGGCCTCGGGCTTAGGTATGATGGGTTCTACCCATTTGCCCTGATCCAGTGATCCTTTGCAATTGCAGGCATGGGGGAATCAAGTGCATGCCTGGAGCTTTGCCATTCAGTTTAACCTAAGGGCAACTCCACATATACCAGAGTTGTGCATAGGCATGCAGATCAATCTACGGGGTCCGATCTTAGAATACTTGGTTTCCCCCATGGTCGATGGGAAGCATAATTTAAAAAATCTCGTTATTTTTTATTGTGCTAATTGTTTGCCAAAGAAAGATTTGGCAGTGTGTGTCCTGTTGACTGTTGTCCTTTGTAACGTAAATGTATATTTATTAAAAAAAAATGCAAGACTTGAATTTGTGAAAAATAGAGTTTGTTTTACCACAAAAGCAGAAGAGAGGCAACTTCCGGGTTTTAAAGTCAGTTAAATCGCAAAGATACTGTCCAGTTCTACCCTCACCTGGATAGCCCAGGCAAGCCTGATCTCATCAGATCTCGGAAGCTAAGCAGGCTCGACCCTGGCAAGCCCTTGGAAGGGAGACCTCCAAGGAATACCAGGGCTGGGATGCAGAGACAGGCAATACCAAGCTGCCTTTCTGAAATGTCCTAGCCCCACTAGGGGTCGCCAGAAGTCACCACGACTTCCAGGCTTGCAAGTACACAAACACAAATACAAAAAAAATAGTAAATTTTTTTTAAAAAATGATATTGTCCAGTTCTGAAGTCTCAGCCCCAATCTCCAAAAAAAAAAGGTTCTACAGATTCAGATGGTCTCTCTTAGTGGATCAGCTATCAAGAGAATGTGTTGTACAGTCCAGATCTGAAGTGGTTTTTTATTTCAGAAATCTTACGTCCACCATTGGAGCCCTTGTTGAGCTCCATATAGAGCTCATCTACAATAACAGAAACCATTTATAGTCATTTTAGGCTGCAACAATAGGTACAGTTGATTGGGAATTAAAAACCCCATTCACTTCAGTGGGACTCTGAGTAAACATGCACTGATTGGGATCTTACTTCAGCTGAATGATTGAACCCACTGCTGTTTAGGTGCGTTTTTCATTCTCTCTGCCAAAGATCTATGTGCAACTGGAAGTGTTGCATACTCTTCCAGTGACAACCTGACAATTCTCAAACTCTGATCTGGGTCTCACTAGGGGGGGATTGTGAGCTGCATGTGCCCGAAGACTTGCTTCCACTATTTTAACCCCTACCTGGAATGGTATAAAGAAGATATGCATCTCACAGCTCTCATACAGACTTGTGAGCCTGGCAGGTAACCAACCAATGCTGGCTGCTGGGAAACCTTGTGAATTCTTCCCGTTGAATTTAAAGCACCTGGGTATACATTTACTCATTTTACGGTGGGTTGGTGTCCCTTGTTTCCTTTAGCTATTTGTTGCAATCTGCAATTTGGTTCAGTGATTGGGTTGTTTCCTATCGTACATTATTGGAGATGTTGCATGCCTGTTTATTCGGCCTGCCACTCACCCATTTAGGTTCCTCTTTTATTTACCGTCTCTTTGTTAATTCCCCCTTGCTCGAAAGCCAGTCGAATCCGACTCTAGGGTTGCGGTGCTCATCTCCATTTCCAAGCCGAAGAGCCAGCGCTGTCCGAAGACATTTCCGTGGTCATATGGCCGGCATGACTAAACACCAAGGTGCACGGAACTCTGTTACCTTCCCACTGAAGTGGTACTTATTTATCTACTTGCAATTTCTTGCTTTCGAACTGCTAGGTTGGCAGGAGCTGGAACTAGAGACGGGAGCTCACTCCATCATGCGGCACCCGGGTCTCGAACTGCTGAACTACTGACCTTCCACAGCCTGCAGTTCAGCGTCTTAACCACTTGAGCCACCGCAGCTCCATCACACACAGTGGCTTTTTGCTGGGCTGCAGCTGTGACAGATTGAACCCGGAAACGCCTCCATGGGAAAGTGTCTGATGAGTCAAATGCCCACTGTGGGAGCTCTTCTGAACACATCGGCTCAGAAATAAGTCCCCTGTTATTCAATGGGGCTCACTGCCAGGAGAGCGTCCTGAGGATTGCAGCTTGAGTGACATTGGGCCAGTCACAACATCTCTCACTCCAGCATGACTCCCATGTTGGTTGGAAGGATAAAACGGGAGGGGGCAAGCCATACCTACATGCTGTCCTACGCATGGCACCTGTGGCATGCCTCCTATAGATGACCAATCAGACCATAGCAATGTTGACTCATTTCTTTTAAGTTATATATGACTAACAGGCATGCTCGGGTAGGCTAGCTTGTAAAAAGTGAAGTTAGTACCTTTTGAGTCCTTGTTTCCAGGACTGTATTATACAAACGCTTGAAAGAAAGAAATGTAGCCAGAGTGAAACACTTTTATGTGCCAGTACTGCTCATGGGCCCTGACCTGGATGGCTCAGACGACCCTGATCCCATCAGATCTCGGAAGCTAAGCAGGGTCGGCCCTGGCTAGTACTTGGATGGGAGACCGCCAAGGAATACCAGGGTCGTGACCAGTGTTCCCTCTAAGCTGAGTTAGCGTGAGCTAGCTCACAGTTTTTTAGCCTCTGGCTCACACATTTTCGTCTTAGCTCAGGAAGGATGGCTCCAGAGCAAACCAATTTGTGCAGTAGCCAAATCGCTGGCTCGCAACTTTAATGCCAGTAGCTCACGAAGTAGGATTTTTGCTCACAAGACTCCACAGCTTAGAGGGAACATTGGTCGTGACACAGAGGCAGGCAATGGCAAACCACCTCTGGACGTCTCTTGCCTTGAAAATCCCACCAGGGGTTGCCATAAGTCAGCTGTGACTTGATGGCAAAAAAAAAATGTCAGTGGGGAGAGAGGGGAGGCAGCAGGGTATAGCTCAGTCTCATCAGATCTTGGAAGCTAAGCTGGGTTGGTCGTTGGTAGGGAGACCTCCAAGGAAGACTTTGCAGAGGAAAGCAATGGAAAACAACTTCTGCTTCTCGCTTGCCTTGAAAGCCCCTTGCTGGAGTCGCCACGTATTGCTTGTGACCCGACAGCACTTAACATGCATACATATTGTTAATGGGGAATGAAACACATGCTAAAATGTCACTCGCTGAAATTAATGGAACTTAGAAAACATTTCACGTTTGCTAGACTGTGCCTTTATTTTTTAATCCTTTATATGGTAAGAAGATGGCATTTTTAAAAAATAAAGAGTAAAAGAAAACTGCCTCCAATGTTAAGGTGCTCTCACCTGCTCGGAAGAAGTATTCTTTTGTTTCAGAATCACAGAAATAAGCAGCACCTTTTTTTTCCTTATTTTTTTCCTTTTTATTATTTCTGGTGTTTCAGGGGTTTTTCCCCCTCTCGAAAAATGTTATCCCAGGTAAGATAAACACTGTTCATACAAAGGTTACATCATCGGGTGAAAATTAATACACATGGAACAAATTTGACAAAGATGTCTTTTATTTGGAATAGGAGAAGCTTTCTACCTTGAGTGCAAGGAGAGTGGGGGGCAAAAATAAAGAAGAAAATGATAATTGGGGATGGGGAGGGCAGAGTAATGATAAAAGGTAAGTGCGTTTGATTTCATGGGCCGGACTATGTTTACAAATCTGTTTTACATATTTTTAAAAGACATCTGTGGGCTTTTAAAAATAGCTGTTAACACTCCGCTCCCCCCCCAAAAAATGTACCTTCCTTTTCTCTCTCTCTTGGTTTGGAAGTAAAGGAACGGGGTGGGGGGGAAGGAAAGACAGATGAGTTTTTAAATTAAATTAAATTAATCCACTTGCCTAGACTTGGAAAATAATTATTGTGCTGGTCCCAGAAAACCAGTGGAAGCACTATCTTCCATTAGGCCAACACAGGTTTGTGTAACTCAGAAGCTTGCTAGCATTTATTCCAGCCAAAGTTGCTCTAACAAAACACGGTGCTTCATCCACTTTCTCTTAGCTTAGAAACAAAATTTTCAGAGACACACTTAGGAGGAAACTTCGGCTGCCAAACAGGCTAACAGTGTCAGGAAGGAGGAGTTGGAGACGGGAGTGATATCATGTTTAGCACCATCGTGTTTGGAGGTGGAGAGGGCAGCTTTCCACTCCACTGGCACCTTCGCTCCTCTGTGGTTGGCGCTGCAATCACATACAAGAGCTAAATTTAGTGTGAGGTAGCTTTAAAAAAACAACAACGGAGGAAGGCTTGAGGGATGACCCTATGACTGCCTTTCCACTGGCACCTTCGCTCCTCTGTGGTTGGCGCTGCAATCACATACAAGAGCTAAATTTAGTGTGAGGTAGCTTTTAAAACACGGAGGAAGGCTTGAGAGATGACCCTATGACTGCCTTCCTTTTGTGACGGGGCAGAGCATGGTGGAAATCCGAGCAACTGACAGAAGCAAAAAAAATAATAATAGACAACAAAGATCAGATCAACTTGTACTTTCCAACGTAGGTTTTTATATCAATTGATGTTAAAAAATACAGACTTGTTTTACAATAATAGCACCATCTTTAGTATTATACACAGTAATCTCGCTTGTGATACACACCCAACATAGGGCGGAGGGGGAAGAACTGGCTACAACCTGTATTTGGGGGGGACGTCAACATCTTGGAGAAGAGGGCCCTTCATGCATGCTAGTTAGCTTCCGACCTCCACCTGACTCAAGAAAGGCCTTACAGGAAGACAATAAATAAATAATACTATTGCTCATTGCTCCTTTTCATTTGTGTGTTTTTTTTCCTTTGCTTGCTTCACGGTCGGCCCAAGCGATGGTGGCCTTGGAAACAGAGAGAGAGTCCAAAATGGAAGTGCGTGTGTACGGGGTGGGGAAGAAAGGAAGAGAGTTTGGTTCATCGGTTCAGTGCAGAGAGTCCTACAAGTGATTGGGAAGTTCTCGGGTCCTTTGGGTCGGTTCTCTTTTGCTTTTCGCACGGTACCGGGCTGGTCTTTAAAAAAAATATTTTTAAAAAATTTGTTGTGTTTCGTTTTTACAAAAAGCACACGGGGCCAATGTCAACACCAAACTCCTGATCGGCTCCACCAATGTCCATGGGTGCGATGTCGACAATGGGCAGGCGCGAGGTCTTCTGAGATCTGTATTCGATGATCGTCTTCCCCCATTTGCCAGTGTGTTTCTGGAAGAGAGGAAAGGTAGAAGAGGAAGGGAATTATTTTCAGAGTCAGGCTCAGCTGCTCAGGAAGTTGGGAGAACAATACAGAACTAGAAGGCAGGGAAGGATTGACCAAATATGTTCCAAGTGCAGGGCCTTTTATTGCAGTGCAAAAGGGCTACGCAGGTTTTTTGTGGCTGCCTCCTCCAGTGATTACATTACCGAGGAGAGCAGTGTAGGTACCGATGGAAACTGTAACCCTTTCCTTGCCTGTCATTTCTCATTGGACACACACCCAAATTGCTTTTACTCATGCTGGAGAAAGCTTACAGTTTCTCCATATTTCCCCCCCCCCAGCAGGGGTCAAAGTAGCTTGGGGTGGGAAGCAATGTTCCCTCTAAGCTGTGGAGTCTCGTGAGCAAAAATTCTACTTTGTGAGCTACTGGCACTAAAGCTGTGAGTCAGTGATTTGGCTGCTGCATAAATTAGTTTGCTCTGGAGCCATCCTTCCTGAGCTGAGACAGAAATGTGTGAGCCAGAGGCTAAAAAACTGTGAGCTAGCTCCCACTAACTCAGCTTAGAGGGAACACTGGTGGGAAGATGGGAGGCGATTAAAAGATTGAAGTCATCTTTCCCAACACTGCTCTCCTCCTTAGATAAAGCAGTCCTTGGAGCTGCATTTGCACATTAAGAGATTGTTGTTTAAAATAAACATTCTTGTATTACTGAGCCCCAAGACTCATAAGCATATGGAGCAGAGGTCCATCAGTGGCTATTAGCCACAAGGTATAGATAGGGACTCTGGGGCAAGTGATGCTCTGTCTTCTTGGTGCTTGGGGGGGGGGGTCAACAGTGGGAGGGCTTCTAATGTCCTGGCCCCACTGGTGGACCTCCTTACGGCACCTGGTATTTCTGGCCACTGTGTGATACAGAGTGTTGGACTGCATGGGCCTTTGGCCTGATCCAACATTGGCATCTCTTATGTTCTTATGTTCACCTGTGTGTGCAGTTAGCTGCTATACACTGAAGAGGAAGAAGAGGAGGAGATTGGATTTATACCCCACTCTTCACTACCTGAAGGAGTCTCAGAGCATCTTACAATCCCTTTTCCTTCCTCTCCCTACAACAGGCACCCTGTGAGGAAGGTGGGGCTGAGAGAGCAGCTCGGAATGAACTTACGACTGATCCAAGGTCATACCAGCAGCTGCATGTGGAGGAGTGGGGAACCAAACCCGGTTCTCCCAGGTTAGAGTCTACGCTCCTAACCACTGCACCAAACTGGTACAAAATTAACCAAGCCACTTTGACTTCAGACCAACCCTCGTGTCGACGAGTTTTTGATATTTGTGCCCATTTTACACTCTTCTCGCACAAAACTACATCACGCCAATTTGGGAGAACTCGCAACAGCTCCCGTGAAGTCCAAACCACCATCCTTGTGTACCCACTTACCGTGCATCCATCCTGCAAGGCACTATATGTGAACCGGCTGTTTCCTTCAGGTCTGATTTCCACATCGTTGGACCCCTGAATCAGGAGAGCTTTCTTAAGATTCCCAGAAGCCTCATCCATGTAGGCGATGCTGTTCTTGCAGTGGTAGGTGAGGTTCTGCGAGCCTTCAGTAGACAAGAGGCGCAGGAAGGTCATCTGGATGTTGGCAGTGTTGGGAGCCAGGTTGTCGTCTCCGTAGCTAAACTGGAAGGGAATAGGGCAGAGGTTACGAGAGATCCTTAGAACACAAGGCCCAAGGAAGGGATGGGAGGGGGCAGCCAAGACAAAGGAGGGAATAATGAGTGGGAAATTATCTCAGAAGGAAGGCTAGAGACTGACGGTAACAGCTTGATTTACTCAATGCGAGAACAACCTTCCGGGATTGTACTAGCATCCATCTATGATAACGACATTTTGTTTTCAGTAGGGGCTTACCAGTGCTCAGGAGAATGGCACAAGCAGGGCAGCGAAGCAACTGGTCAACCTCACTGGCTTCATTTGCATTCCAAAACCTTCAGCACTTTTCAGAAGAGGGCGTGGCAATTTCCGCTGATTCCCTCTTCCCACTGCAGACCCCCCCGTCTGCTGTTCCTGAGAGTCTACTGTCCCCCAGGTATACAGTTCTGGGAAACTTAGAGGGCTGCAACGGAGGAGAATCAGCAAAAATTCCCACCCCCTTTTACAAAAAGTTAAGCTTTCGGAACTGTGTGGTTGGCCAGAGACCACTGTCTGCAAAACTCTCTTAAATTTTGACTAGTTCTAGCTAGGCTTCTGGTACACCTCTCACAATCAGTAGCTGTTGACGCTTCTGTGTATGGCTTCTCCTTTTGAGTAGGACTATATTTCCAAGCACACTCATTTTATCTATTTACTAAATAATGCTTGTTAGTGTATTTTTATCCTGCTGCTCTTCCAGGATCTCAGAACAGTGTAACACAAGTCTCCCTTCCTCCATTTTATCGTCACAAGAACCCTGCGAGATGGGTGAGGCGTAGGGAAAATGACTGGCCCAAGGTCACCCAGTGAGTTTCATGACTGAGCAGGGATCTGAACCTGGGCCTGCCCTGATCTTAGTCCAACACTTAGTCACAACACATCGCACCAACTCTTATATATTTACACCTCACCTTTTCCTTCTTTTATGGAAGCTCAAAACGGATTTGGCAGTGTCTTAGGGCTTTTTCCACAATCTCATTTTCCTTACTTGTGTGTCCCTATTGCTTTGGGGTTTTCTTTCTGTTCCGCACGAGTTTTGATCCCTCTGCTGGTCTATTCAATATTACATCACTTCATGTCCAGCATAAAACCCTGCAGTTTCAATCTGCAGGGAGCCAAGCAGGACATAAAACAATGTAATATTAAATCAACCACTAGAGGGAGCAAAACAGATGCAGAACAGGGACCCCCCCCCCAAGCAACAGGAACACACAAGCGAGGAAAATGAGACTGCAGAAAAGACCTTAGAGAAGTTATGGTTACAAAACATCACATATGGACAGTGGACGAAATTGATTAAGGGATGGTGACAGGCTGTGGGAAAGGGACGGTCCAGAGTTTGGACCCTCACACAACTGGGTGCATGTGTAGTGTTCTGTCTATGGGCACCCCCAGTCCCTAGAGCTAATTCTGGCTAGGGAGACTTACATGGAAACCACCATTGATGGTCTCTCCAAACCAGATGTGCTTCTTCTCCTTGCTCTTGCTTGTCCACCAGTTCTTCTTGGGGATGCTGCTAGGCTTGGGGTAGACACACGACTCGCCGGTCTCCATATTGCAGAAAACTTTTATGGCATCCAAGGTGCAGCCCTGGTTGGGGTCAATCCAGTAGTCACCTGCCAAGGGAAGAAAGCAGTCAGGAGAAGGTTTCCCACTCACAAACCCCCAAAAAGCCATTCCTCTGCTTCTGATTATTCCACACTAAGGTTGGGTCTCTTGGTCACACTCTGCTTCCGGCACAGGGCATTCTCCTGTCCTCTGGGCACAACAGAAGTCTAGGCAATTGCATTACTATACAGACTGCTTCATCGCAGGGGGTTTTGCCCGCATGGAAAGCAGGAAGCCGCTGTGTGCAACTGGGATGACCACACGGCATTGTGCTCATTCCAAGCACAGGTTGCGGCATTTCCTTCTCCCTTTAAAATGGACTGCAAATGAACTGTTTCGGTCTGGCTCAAAGGAAAATCTATGGAGGGGCTGCAGAGCAGTGTCCCTATGGACAACTGGTCTATCGCTTCTAGGGGAAGGGGGTGAGGCTAAGCTCCACTTCCAAAATGCCCTGGGAGAGCTCACTCTCATCCAGCAGCCCCTCCTCTTTTCACCCTTTTATCTGGCTGCTTTCCCCTCTGCCTGCTGAGCTGTCCCTGCAGTGTTACAGAGAGGCTCAGTAGAGAGAGGGAATTTGAGAAGAAAGGGTGGAGGGTGCAGGGCTGTGGGGGTCCCAGTCAATGCTCCCTCTAAGCTGTAGAGTCCTGTGAGCAAAAATTCTACTTTGTGAGCTGCTGGCATTAAAGTGGTGAGCGGGTGATTTGGCTGCTGCATGCATTAGTTTGGTCTGAAGCCTCCCTTCCTGAGCAAAGATGAAAACGTGTAAGCCGGAAGCTAAAAGACTGTGAGCTAGCTCACACTAACTCTGCTTAGAGGGAACACTGGTCCCAGTGTGAGGTGCAGAAACAGGAGGTATTGGCGTGTGGCTGGAACAACTTTGTGTGCGTGCAGTTTCCACTACTCCCTGCTCTACTTGCTGCTGCCGCCGCCATGGGGTTGTCACCCCCCCCCTCCATGTGGAAGCAGCCACAGAACAGAATGTATTTTTTTGGTTCCTTTTTGCCGCTGATTAAGATTGTTGCTGAATGGACTTTAAAAGTACCTGAATGTCAATGGAAAGTTAAGAAAAGATGAGTGAAACAATGCAAGCTAAGAAAAAACTGTGCCCCAGTTCCTGATTCAACGGTTTAGTCGAATCCACACGTGATTCTCTGAATAAAAGGGCTGCTGATTTTCATTCCCAGTTATTCATCTATAAATATATTACTTGGGGTCAGTCCCAGGTTTTTTTTTGGGGGG
>NW_015160887.1:69577-116695 GCF_001447785.1 Gekko japonicus | reverse complement strand
CCACCATCTATGCTCGCTTGCCTGTACTCCATGCACATTCTTTCCCTGAAAGTCGTGGCTGGTGCATGCAGCTGGCGATGCCGCTGCCATGGCAACCACCGAGAGTTGCCACCACTGTGCACCACTCAGATGCCCTTTCCCCAGTGACACTGGGCAGCTGGAAGCATGGGTGTTTGGAGCACTTCAAACAAAAAGATGGGGGCAGAGAGAGACAGTAAAGGAGGTGCATACACAGGGTTGCCAACCTCCAGGCGGTGGCTGGAGATCTGGGATTACAACTGGAGAAAATGGCCGCTTTGGAAGGTGGACTCTGTATGGCCTGATATCCCATTGAAACCCCTCCTCTCCCCAAACCCTGCCCTCCTCAGGCTCCACCCCCAAAACTTCCAGCTGGCAACCCTAAGAGCAGGTAGGAGTCAGTGGCAGTGGGTCCCACGAGAATTTCTGGGCCCAATATAAAGACTATGCCTTCTATTAAGATTGAGACACATATCTACAAGTTACAGATAGTGAGTGTTCATATAATGTCTTTCAGATCTGACTGTAGTTAGTTTTGGTTGTATTACTTCTTCTAACGAGTTTATGCCAAATCGTGAATATGTACTGAACTCAAAGGATACCGTTGTGCATACTCTACATGATATATAATTGTTGTTGAACGTGTATGTTGATGTTATTTGTTATATACGATAAAATTTAATAAAAATTTAAATACAAAAAAAAAAAAAGAATTTCTGGGCCCCAGCAGCTGCCCCACCTCGGGGCCTGCTGACACCATCCCTGAACACTGCATGGACCGCGCAGGTGTCTAGCAGAGGTCTGGAAGCACCCCACCTCTTTAAGCAAGGACTGGAACTGCTGAAACGGGGATTCTCAGCCCCTTCCACAGCGAGGGCAACCTCTCCTTGCTCTCAACAGCAGAACACGCCCGCGGCACTCTCTGGATTAGTGGTTAGGCCGCGCAGCAGAAAAGCCTGCCTCCCAGACCCACAAATTAGGCAGCGGCACTCCCCACGGCGCTCACCCCTCTTCCATTCTGGGTGGCAGAGTTTCAAGTCACGGCAAGTCCGGGCCGGGTTCTTCTTAGAGCCCTCGGGGCTCCGGATGCTTTCGATCTGGTTGTTGAGTGACTTCAAGGTAGCGTCGACCTCGGCGTCGTGCTGCCGCAGGTTGCCGGAAGCCTGGTCAGACCGCATGTAGCGCAGAGGGTCGGGGCCTTTCTCAGTCTGACCCAGGCCAGCGAAGGCCGACATGTCAATACCGGGTCCAGGTGGGCCGGGAGGGCCTGGAGGTCCAGGGTTTCCAGGAGGACCCTGTGGGGAAGGAAAAGAAACGGAGCCTGAGATCCTTGCGAGTCGATAAGAGGAATTCACTGCCATCCAATGTTTGCCCACGCCCCACGCACTCTCTCTGCGTCCTCCTGTCCCACCCCCACTGACCTCATCATCATCATCATCAATTATTTATTGAATTTCTGAATCGCCCAATCCCTGAGCACACAGGGCTCTGGGCGATTTACAACAGGTTAAAAAGATACAAAAACTACAGATTAAAATCGGCCGATCAGTTATTCCGAATTTGATTATCTCCAGATGGCATCTATAATTTAATCTAAAACCTACTCCAAAAGAGGGTGGGGCTTGGGTGGGCAATGCTTGGAGTGAAATTTCTCGACGGTGCTACTTTGGTTCAGGAGGTTGAATTGCACAACATTCCCAACTCTAAATTACTTCTAACTTCTAAAATATTGAACTCAAAATGCCAAAGCTGATCTTGGATTGTCCTAACAGGGCCCTGTGCAGTTGCCATTGATGAAAAAGCACAGAGCATGTAGGGATTTACAGCCATCCTGAAGGGAAGAATGATTTGGGCCGCTCTGTTACTTATACCTGGTTTAGCTCCATAGAGAGATTCAAACCCCAAAGGTGAACAAAGTGGGATATGGGACCTTTAATTTATGGCTTTCGCCAGTTACTTACAGCAGAACCAGTTTCTCCACTGCGACCACGAGGACCAGGAGGACCAATGGGGCCAGGCATTCCATTAGAACCATCTTTGCCAGAGGGGCCAACTGGACCTGGGGGACCCTAGGAGAGAGCCAAAACATTTGAGTGAGAACCAGGCTGCACATCAGAGCTGGCATCTATCCTCAAATGAATCATTCAGGAAATTAACAAGCCATGTGTGACGGACAGGTTAGGTTCCGCCTCTCCCTAAGAGTGACCAAAGGGAGGTGACGGAATGTTAGAGAGAGATACAGTTGAAAACAGCAACTGAGAGAGTTGAAGACTGCAGTTAGGTGGCTGTAAGCTGGCTGAGTGAAGTTGTGAAGAAGAGCTGCTTAAAGCTGACTGAGAAGTAACAAAGAATCCCAAATGCTGGAATAGGAAAATCGTTTAAAACCACAATTGAAAAGAAACTTTGTAACCTCTACCTGACGTTTTTCAGTGTCATATTCAAACCATAAATAAAAGTTAACTCCTTGTTTTTAAACCCTGCGGGGTGGTTGTCTCACAGAAAGAAACACACACACACAAGCAAAGATCTCAGTCTATATTTGCTGTAAAATATGAATAAATGGTGGCAGCATATGAATGAGATGGTGTTTGAGTCCCCAACTCCAACAGCTCTGTGTATTGTCTGAGTGAGGGGCAATTATTTAAGGGGGCTACCTTGTCTGAGTGAGAGAACAAACCTGAGATATTTTAGAAGAGGCAAGATGGGTAGTGATGTGTGACTGTCTGGCCTACCTGTAACTCTGAACCTGTAGGAGAGAGGTTGCCGAGGGTTGTAGGCACTCTGTGTGAGTGACAAAGGTCATCACACTGTGATGTCACAAAGCTATGGAAATCCAACCGAGTGCTTCCCAAGTAGGAATGGGCACCAACCTGCCCACAACCCTAAGTTCACAACTAAAATTACCTGGGTCTATGTGATCAAGCCTCAATGACCCTCCACATGGTTTTTGGAGGTTCAGGTGTCTCATCGTGGGGCATGTTGGCAGCATCTGTGGCAGACATGCTGGCACCGATTGTCAGAGCAATGGGGGGATGGACTTCTGCAGTCCTGGAAACACCACTAGTGGCCCTCCGAAGCTCAACAGACAGCGCTGGCTGCCAATAAGAGAGCTCCCATTCTGCTCTATGGGAGCAGAATGAGATATACCCCCAGATCACACACAGCCATTGTTTTCTGTTGGCAGCAGGTGCACCGCGTATTAGTTAGAGAGTCAGAAAGGGAAGAGAACTGGAAGTCATTACTCCTGTGAACAGTGGGGTTGGGGGTGTTTGGTACTTACTCAGGGCTCTGAGGCACCTGTCCTTCTACTCACACTGAGCAAAGGGGCTTAGGTTCCTTGGTTCAGGACCTCCCCCCCATTGAGTTTTGTGACTACTAGCTCTGTCTGGCTGGGATTGTGTGAGGTGGAGTGGACTCAGGGCTCTGAGCCACCTGTCTCTCTGCTCACGCTGACAGAGGGGCTTAGCTGCTGGTTGCCTTGCCAGAACATGCCCCCTCCCATACTTATTTCTGAACGCCTCGGCAGCTGTGATTCCTCCAGAGAGCATTTTCCTGGAGGCCCCTGCTTTGGGAGGCTGTAACTCGGCCCCCCTAAATCCAATTCTCACCAAACTTGGAGGGCGGGTAGAGGAGAGTCAGCTGGAGACTTGCTACAAGTTTGGCATATCTAGCCTGTAAGGGGGTGTTCTACCAAATCACGAACCTCACGAAACAAACTGGTTCGGGAAACTTGAAGGTCCAGGAAGGTTTGTGTTGCCCCACGAACTGAAACGAACCTCCATTTTCTTAGTTCGTGCCCATCCCCATTCCCAAGCTCCCTCCTTCAACAAGGAGGGTTGTATTTTCTGTATGCTGCATATATACATATCACTAGCATTGATCAACCTTCATCTTCAGTTATCAGCCATGTCATGTCAGCTTTTCAGATCCCACAGGGCCATACAAAGACACCCACATGAGGAAATATACATGTGATTTTTTTTCCCTTAGAGAACACTGCCCCATTTCTGGTCACCAAAACATCACTGAAAGACAGAATAATCAAGAGCCACTCTTCTTTTTCCACTTGAAGATCCTTCTCTCTAAATATGTTCATTTGTTCTCCAACCATTCTGTGTCTTTGAAGCACTTGAAGATACTAGACTTAAGGGTCTAGAACTCTGTGCTTAACAATCCCAAAAATTCTAACGAATGAAAAATTCAGAGTTCACTAGATAAGTATTGGACTTACACGCTACATCCAAGAACCACGCTGTTACATCTCCCTACTTCTTAACTAATGAAAGGGATTTTACTTATCATATCCTGGAGGTAAACGGGCAGACTTACCCTGGGACCAGAAGGGCCAGCAGGACCAGCAGCACCTTGATCTCCAGAAGTACCCCAAGGAAGACCGGGGGGGGGGGGAGAGAGAAATACCACACAATCATCTCTCACCCTTGTATGGTTTTCCCTGGCTAAGGTCCCCAACTCTCCTTACCCAGCACAGTATGGAACTGTTTTGAGAACCATTTTACTACAAAGGTTTTCAAACTTATTTTTTTTCTTCAGGGAAACCTTTCCACATCCACATTACGCTGAGGAATCACTGCATGTTGTGGCGCCATAGATAGGTGTGTTTTAGGATGAGAATTCATTTCACCAGACCTCGGTGTTTATTTATTTATTTCATTTGCCTAATAGCCCTCCCTCCCCCGTACACAGAGCTCAGGGCGGGGGGGACAACATTTCCAATGACAACATTCACTGTCGCGTTAAAATTTTAAAACTTGAAAAAGTATGTAGCTGTTTTGAGAGCCATTTTACTGCGAAGGTTTTCATGCTTATTTTTTTCTTCAGGGAAACCTTTCCACATCCACATTACGCTGAGGAATCACTGCATGTTGTGGCGCCATAGATAGGTGTGTTTTAGGATGAGAATTCATTTCACCAGACCTCAGTGTTTATTTATTTCATTCGTCTAATAGCCCACCCTCCCCCGTACACATAGCTCAGGGCGGGGGACAACATTTCCAATTACAACATTCACTGTCAAGTTAAAATTTTAAAACTTGATAAACTTAAAAATAAGGCTGACAAACTATTTAACTGACAATTTACCGACGGCACATAAAGCAATTTAGTGCCCTGTCCCTGTAGAGGGAAAAGGGAGGAAGGAGGCAGGCTAGATGGGAGAAACCATTGCAGTCCTCAACCACAGGCCTGGTGGAACATCTCTGCCTTACAAGCCTTGGCGGAACTGTTGTTGCCCTGTAGGAACTGACAGTGCTCCCTAGAATACATCTAGGCGTATTTGAGGGGGAAATCAACAGAGGTGTATGAACTGTATTTCAGGGAAGTGTGTCTTCCGTTAATGACCTTCTCGCTCTGGAGCCCCTAACAGGCTTCCAAGGAAGTCGCAGGTGGAAACACAGGTGGAAAAACCACTGCCTGAACATGCTACTTCTTGAATCTTACTATGTCTCTGTAAAGGGCTGTCACATCGCAGCAAACGTATGGCAACCCTGTAGGGGTTTCAAGGCCAGAGATGAACAGAGGTGGTTTGCCATGGCCTCCCGCTGCATCGCGACCCTGGACTTCCTTGGTGGCCTCCCATCAGGGCTGACCCTGCTTAGGTTCTGAGACCTGACAGGCTAGGCTGGGCCATCCAGCTTCAGGGCTTGAATTTTACCTCAGAGAAATTAATACCCCTGTGGCACAAAGTTTGTTTTTTATACCCAATAAGACGTAGGGACAAAACCTGGGGCCCTTATCCACCCACGTCAAGCCAAGAAGAGAACCTCTTGAGCCGGACCCTTCCCTATTTTGTGCTGACACCCAAACTTACAGGAGGCCCAGGTAGGCCCTGCAGGCCGGTGAATCCTCGGTGGCCCTTCAGGCCTCGCTCTCCTGCCTCGCCAGCTTCGCCCTTGTCCCCACGAGGACCTTGTGGACCCTGGATGGAGAGAACAGAAGACGCATTTCAGCCCAAATCACCAAGAGTCAGACAGCAGAGGACGGCCGACCTCCTGGGCAAAACCTGTGACGACCAAATGTAAACAAGGATTGGGATACTGATGCTCTCTGTTTGTGGCCTGCATCTCTGAGTGCTAGGCTATGATCCTAGCAAGAGTCCAGTAGCACCTTAAAGACTAACAAAATCTGTGGCAGGGTAGGAGCTTTTGTGAGTCACTGCTCACTTCTTCAGAGTATCTGAAGAAGTGAGCAGTGGCTCACAAAAGCTCCTACCCTGCCACAGATTTTGTTAGACTTTAAGGTGCTATTGGACTCTTGCTCTTTTCTACTGCTCCAGACTGCTGCAGACTATGTATTTTCTTCTACTACAGACTAACACAGCTACCCATCTTAGGCTAAGATCCTGTTTATACAGCAGGGCATTAGTCTGGTCAAGCCACTTTTATTAGGCTTGCCAAGTCCCCCCGAGGGGCAGGGAAACCCCCGCCCCAGAGGCCCGTTCCCCGCCGCCGGCGGATCGGGCCTCGGGGAGAACCCCACCCCCAAAGTACATGAAGTGCACGTCACCCGGAAGTGACGCGACCACGCCGGGCATGCTGGGGGCGGGGCCATGGTAATCTGAGGGAAAACTCTATGGTTTTCCCTCGGATGGTCGTGGCCCTGCCCCAGCATGCCCAGCGTGATCACATCACTTCCGGGTGACGTGGTTGCAGCGCACGTGCGCTCCGGGAAACAGCCGAGAGTCCCCTGCTCCAGCTAAAGCTCAGACTTGGCAACCCTAATTTTTATGCTGACTTTTTGCTCACCTCTGCTTAGCCAATACCTCTTGATACTGTTGGCTGATGTGTTCTGATGTCAGAATGGGCCTCTGTTGCACCTGCAAATGACTCAGCCTCCTTTATGACATCAGATGGCCTGAAGTATTACAATCCCTCTCTGCCTGCCGCTGACGTTTCTCTCTGTTCTGGAGCCACAGCCTCCTGTGCTTGGATGTCATAAAAGGCCTCACAAGGGACAGAGACATGGAACTGTTAGGGCAAGGGGAGAACAGTTACGCTGAACGACAGTGTTTATGGGCAGCTTGGCACTGATCTGAACAATGTCGAAGCGTGTTTACACCATGGGATTTCAAAGGACGCTGTGGTTCAGCACCCAGGGAGGCTTCAGCTGGAAACAGAGATGAGCACCGCCCCCTAGAGTCAGTTCTGACTGGCTTTCGAGCAAGGGAAACCTTAACCTTTACCTTACCTATACCTCTCCAGAGGTAATTCTACATTATTGCTGGGATGACAACTACTGAACTGAATTCTGGGGAATTGCTGCACTTGACGATTCTCTGGCTGGAGAAGGAGGAAACATGGCAGGTATTCCTGTCTGTGAAGCGTGTGGACACTACAGACAAGAGGCAATTGACTCCGAAGTACACATAGCTGTTTTCTATTCCCATGAATGCAAATTTATTTTGTACTTTTTAAAAATCCTACACTTCTTCCAAGGAGCTCAAGGCAGTATACATTACTTTCCCCTCCTCTATTTTACTCTCACAACCACCCTGTGAGGTAGGTTAAATTGAAAGGGAGAGTGAGTGACAGGTCCAAAGTCATCCAGAAACCTTCATTACAGAACTCGGATTTGAACCGGGGTCTTCCAGCGACTAATCGGCCACCCTAACCACTCACCCATGCTGGCTGTCTCAGATACTCATGCTTTAAGATTTGGACCTAGTTCTTGGAACATGACACTCTGCATAACATACTGTTGTTGTAATTCAACCACATTCACGCACTTTTCCCTGTCTGATGATTATGACAATATTCAGAGGCTCAGAGAGGTAGCCCAGGGCTTGGGGTAAAATGTATTCTTGGGGTACCCCTACTGAAATGCTGTCAGGAGAAAGCATAGGGGCAAACTAGATGTTACAGTGGCCACAGGTTCAACCTGTGGCTACTGACACCATTTCAGGGGAGAATTTAGCCATTTAAAAATTGCTGTAGCCATTTAAAAATTGCTGTGATCTTGTGCTGTCGTCCCCCCGTACCTTTTACAGTGCCAAAACAGTGCATGGAACACTGCCATAATAGTTTTATTGTATAATTCAGTAAGCAGTATGTCATGATGATAAAATTCCTTCATAACCATAAATGCCGATTCACTAGATAGGCAGAGAGGTTCTGATTTGACTCTGTGAGTGACAGACCTGAAAGTCAAAGGTGATTGCAGACAGACACAACCTTGCCTTGTCCACTAACCTTAGGCAATATGGACCAGCACATTGGGGGTCCCCAGCCTTGTGGCAAGCTGCCCCCAACCCAGTACCCCAGCAGTGCTATCAGCTCTTGTTTTGGGGATGCTAATAATCTTCAGCGTCCGTGAGAGCTCAGAAGAAAGTATGCTGAGTGAGAGAGATGTACTCACAGGCATGCCGCGTGCCCCCGCGGGACCGGAAGGACCCAATGGGCCTTGAGCACCCTAGAGAGAGCGAGACAAAGACAGGTTAGAAGCTCACCTGGCACCGTTTCTGTTTACACTGAGATGAACAGGATTTGGATGCGGCATTTTCACTACTGGTAAACCACAAGGTGTATTCTTGGGGTACCCCTACTGAAATGCTGTCAGGAGAAAGCATAGGGGCAAACTAGATGTTACAGTGGCCACAGGTTCAACCTGTGGCTACTGACACCATTTCAGGGGAGAATTTAGCCATTTAAAAATTGCTGTAGCCATTTAAAAATTGCTGTGATCTTGTGTTGTCGTCCCCCCGTACCTTTTATAGTGCAAAACAGGGCATGGAACACTGCCATAATAGATTTATTGTATAATTCAGTATGCAGTATGTAATGATAATAAAATTCCTCAATAACCATAAATGTCGATTCACTAGATAGGCAGAGAGGTTCTGATTTGACTCTGTGAGTGACAGACCTGAAAGTCAAAGGTGATTGCAGACAGACACAACCTTGCCTTGTCCACTAACCTTAGGCAATATGGACCAGCACATTGGGGGTCCCCAGCCTTGTGGCAAGCTGCCCCCAACCCAGTACCCCAGCAGTGCTATCAGCTCTTGTTTTGGGGATGCTAATAATCTTCAGCGTCCGTGAGAGCTCAGAAGAAAGTATGCTGAGTGAGAGAGATGTACTCACAGGCATGCCGCGTGCCCCCGCGGGACCGGAAGGACCCAATGGGCCTTGAGCACCCTAGAGAGAGCGAGACAAAGACAGGTTAGAAGCTCACCTGGCACCATTTTACACTGAGATGAACAGGATTTGGATGTGGCATTTTCACTACTGGTAAACCACAAGGCTTTCCTTCAAGGGTAGAACCAACCTAGACTATTTTTCTCTGCAAGCGGGAAAAAAAGCAGCTTGAGGTGGGCAAAAAAGAAGCGGGAGGGGAAAAGGTCAAAACCCCCCCCCCCCCAAATTATCTTCTGCTGATCTCTGCAACCTCCATGGCTGTTTTTTTGTAAAACAAGCAAACACAAAGAGGAAAACGTCGGAGAAAACCTACAGACAACTGACTGTAACTGACATTCATTTTGGGTTCAGGCTGAGAAATCCCACAGGATCTAAATATTCTGGAGGTGTAAGAGTTTCAGGTAGGCCAGAAAAACGAGCTCTACGTATGAACTCAGGAAAGCTTCCACAACATTTTGTTAAGAACTATGATTGAGGTCCACCTAATGCCACCTTTTGTTCCAACAGAGCCAGCATCAGATGCCTCTGGGAGTTCACAAGTCAAGAATGAAGGTGATGCCAGTGCCTTATTATTTGTCCTCAGTGATATAGTGCCTCTGCATATGGAGGTTCCATTTAGCTATCATGCCTAATGACTGTTGGTAGACCAATCTATCGTGACGTTGTCCAATTCATTTAAAGTTCTGATGTGTATAATTCATTTAAGTGAATTCTGAGTATTGCTACACTTTGTGAAACCTGAATCCATCAGTGTTTGGGTGGCCCTGGTTTGTAATAATATCAGAGAGGTAGGAAAAAATGTCTCTGGAAAATACCATTTTGGATCCAAAATGGATACCAACAAAAAAGGATACCATTTTGGATCCAGCATAGTTCTTCCACAGGCAAGATTTCTGCCCATGGAATGAAACGTTTCCATCCCCCCCCCTCTGCAACCCCCCCCCCCCCAATGCTGCTCCCAGAAACAGAATTTGGGGGGCATTTTAGGCTACAGCAGGAGGGGGAGGGAGGCAAGGAAGTCATGCCCCATTGGTAGAAATCCTTCTGTTTACAGAAATACTGCTCTGGATCCCAGCCAGCATTGGTTTTTTTAATGCAGCCATTCTGGAGTTCTTTCAGTTGGGTGCTAACCTGTGATGGTCTGTCACAGTGGATGTTTTCCCCTCATTGTGAGTTCCCTAAATATCCCAGAATCCCTTGAAATAACAAAAAAGGACAGGAAATACCTACACATTTTAGCACATCTATCCACTTCTCTGTGGTCACTGGAGGACTAACCATGACTCCTACTGCTGCTTACACACAGAACGTGACTAATCAAACTGGGATAAAAGTGGAGTGACTGCACTTTCTACCAGAGAGGTAGAAAGAAATGTAGCAAAGGCCATGGAGCTTTGGGGTGGAGGGAATAACAGGAGGTCTGCATAGATGGCACCACAATGTAAACACAGTGCCTAGGAAACATGCCAAAACCTCAGTGTTCTGGGAACTGTAAGGAAGAGTGTGGGAAGATCTCTTTCACAAATACAATAGTGGCAATGCAAATTTATGCAAACATTCTGGTAGATGACAGTGCAATACTTGGGGAGAATTGGAAACCAGAATATACCTCTGGATCTACCACTGGTCCTACTGTAACAGAAAGTGAGAGGAAGAATATCTGTTATGAGCTCTTATGGCTGTCACAGGTATGCTTGGAAGAAGCACTTGTAACCAAACCTGTCAAAAGATCTGGGGTGGGACAACTGAAAGCATCAAAGTTCACCTGAAACACTCACAATGCTTCTTCTTGATTCTACCATAGAATTCTCTTGGAGGGAAGAATGATCTCACTACCCACTGAACGACTCCTGGATACTTACTGCTTCGCCTCTGTCTCCTTGCTTGCCAGTTGGACCAACGGGACCTGGAGAGCCGGGAGGGCCAGGAGCACCGGGAGAACCAAGAGGACCCGTCTCACCACGATCACCCTTTCAGGGGGACAAAGAGGGAGTATTAAATCCTAAATTGTGCTCTCTTTTTTTTTGTATCCCGTTGGGATTGCAGCGGAGGGCAACATTAAGAGATGTGGCAGACACTGGCACTAAAGAAAAGCACTGAGGAGGATTTCAGAAAGGCGCGTATGGCGAAGAGACATGGAGCACCTTTGATTATCCACCCACTGTAGATATCATGAAGAAAAGGTGGCCATGGGTCATGGATAAACAGCCAGTTCTATGACACACACACACACACATCCTGTCACATTCTGTAACTCCAATGGATGTGACAGACAAGAGAAAGTTGCCTAAACCTGTCCTGTGTCTCTTTATTAGAGAAAGATGGGTTCAAAAAAATCCAGTTCTCATAGTTTTACCTGGCAGAAGGGTGTCGTGTTTGGTTGGCTTTCAGGGCAAGGAGCGGAGGGGCGGAAGGGGTATATGAGAACACAGGGATGTTAAGAACAGGGACTGCTACCATGGGCAGTGAGAATAGCAGTGCGGAAGACAGGCCTGTGCCCACCTGGATTATGCACGGAGACTACACCCTTCTCCTTATTGCAACTGCCTAAGGTAAAGTATGCCACTGAGTCACAACCAGGGGTCATTTCCTGCAGGAGCGCACAGGAGCGGAGCTCTGGCAGTAAAGAGCCCAGGGGGCGGGCACATGCAACAAGCCCCCCCTCCTGCTCCCAGCAGCCCCAGGCCACGAGGAGCAAGAAGCAGCCAGGTAAGTTGCAGAGCCCCCCCCCCAACAGCTAGCAATCCAAAACAGTCCAGTGGAGCCTGAGCGGTGGGTGTTGCCTTCTGACACACTTCCGGTGATGTCAGGGGGTGTGGCAAATAAGTTATGCTAATGAGTTATGCTAATGTGCTCCTGCACCTCTTTTTCTACGAAATGACCCCTGGTCACAACCAACTCATGGCAACCCCATGAAGTTCCACCTGGTTTGCCATTCCCTTCCTCTGCATAGCAGCCTGTCTTCCTTGGTCATCTCCCGTCCAAGGACTGACCCTGCTTAGAGTCTGAGCTCTGATGAGACTGGGCTACTCTGGGCTATTAAGGTTGCTACTCGGAACCACCTGTTTTGTAGGGTCATTGAACAAGCAAAAAATTGGGCTTGGGCAGGGTTGAGGGAGTCCTTAAGCTACTCCTTTGGAAAGACAGCAGCTGCAAACTCCTAGTGATGCCCAATACGTCTGTCAGCATATCCTCCTACGACTGCTGCCACCTCTTGAGGCACCACATTCATCTACCGACTGTGCCCCCAAGCCAATATGAGCAAGTTATTCTGGTCAGATGTTACAGCAGCCTTTACATTCCCAAAATGTTTCAGTCTGCAAAAAACTATATAAAACCTGTTAGCATGAAGACTTTTTAAGGAGTAGTGGCTGTATCCAGTATTGGACAACTATAGGAAGTACATTCAGTGTAAAGAAAAAGCCAAAACAATCTTATGAAGGTTTATGTCCACCAGGAACTTTTTGGAATGGTTCCGTCATCTTTGGATTTTGGAGTCCTTGAAGAACACTGAGCACTTATCTGAATTAGGACTGGATTTTAAGACGTATGTTTTTAAATTATAAGTATATTATGTTTTATTATAGCAAGGTTATCTTGCCTTTGTAAGCCGCCCTGAGCCCTACGGGGGAGGGCGGGGTATAAATCTGATAAATAATAAATGATAAATAATAAAGTATTTCAAGGTAACAAGCAAATTAAGCAAACTGATGTCAAAGACTACAGTTTCCTAATCTTATCTTTACCAAATGACACTGAAGCTTTTTGCATCCCACTGGAGTTAGTACATTTACAATGCACTCCTAAGCAAAGTAATACCTTTCTTGATCCAGTGAAGTCAAGAGACTTGGAAGGGGCTAACCCTGCTTAGGTTTTCAGTGTTATCATCGATATCCTATGCCCTTGTACCCAGATTTTATATTTTCATCTGGCAAATATTGTCTCCTGATCTAATAATCTGTCTCTGGCTTTTTGCACTCAGCTCCATGCATAAAATCTTTTTGGGTGCTTCTTTCTTTCTGGCTTCCTACGGCTTCTATTAATCATTTCTTCCACCCAGAATCAAAATGCAATCATCGGTGCAAACAGTTGATCTCCCAGTCAGGCTTTTAGCCAAGGAGGACAAAGAACCTCCTATCACAGCAGAAGTTCTACTTTTCTCCCAGCCAACAGGGCTGCATTTTTTTATCCCCCTCTTTTCTCCTCAGCCTCAACCTATCAAACTGTATTTTATTTTATTTCTGTTATCTCACCTGAGCGTAATACACTGCTTTGCCCAACATTATACACTTCACCAGACTCCTGCTTCTTTATACGTTGCATAACTGTAATCGTCTCTTGTTTTTACCACCTATCGGCATGACCAATTACTGACCACACAGCCCTTTTTACCAGACAGGCCTTTAGGATTATCAAAGCACCAAATTTTATGTCAAGATATAGTGTTTTTATTATGCTGTTGCTTGTATGCATATTTTAACTTCGGCATGGCCGTTTGTTAGCCACCTCGAGCTGTATATTGGATGGGGTGGGATATAAATCCCAAAAATAAATAAATAAATAAATAAAATAGGACAGACACTTACCTTCACTCCAGGAGAACCATCTCGGCCTGGGGGACCATCTGAACCAGGGTTACCCTGAGAATGTGAAACGAAATGCATTAGTTTCTTCTGCGCCAGGAAAATGCCTGGATAGAGCTTTCTGAACGCTGACATAACAGAGCAGGCCAGCTGGTAACACTGACCCCCAAATAGTCCCAATTCATACCCTCTATTCATTGGCTGCTTATAACAGAAGAGCATCAGCCCTGCTGAATCAGACCCACGGTCCATCTAGTCCAGCATCCTGTCTCACACAGTGGCTAAGCAGTTATTCTGGAGAGCCAATAACAGGGCACAGGGGCCAAGGCCTTACCCTGATGTTGCCTCCTGGTCAATGCTCCCTCTAAGCTGTGGAGTCTTGTGAGCAAAAATCCTACTTTGTGAGCTACTGGCATGAAAGTTGTGAGCGAGCGACTTGGCTACTGCATATGTTAGTTTGCTCTGGAGCCATCCTTCCTGAGCGAAGAGAAAAATGCGTGAGCCAGAGGCTAAAAACCTGTGAGCTAGCTCACTCTAACTCAGCTTAGAGGGAACACTGCTCCTGGTACTGGTATTCAGTGGATGACTGCCTCTGAATGTGGAGGTTCCCTTTAGTCACCATGGCTCGTAGCCACTGATAGATCTATTTCCATGAGCCTGTTGGGGAGGGCGGGGTACAAATCTAATGAAATAATGAATAAATGAATCTATCTAATCCTCTTTTAAAGCAGGCGATACCCGTGGCCATCACCACATCCTCTGGCAGCAAACTCTACATTTTAACAACTTATTGAGTAAAGAAGTATTTCTTTTTTCTGTCCTTAATCTACTGGCCTCAAGTTCTAGTATTGGATGCCCTCGAGTTCTAGTATTTTGGGAAAGGGAGAAAAGGTTATCACTAACCCATACGCAATTGTCCCCCCTCAGTTATCTCTGTTTTAAACTGTGAAGTCCCAGACTCTTCCTCGTAGGGAAGGTACTCCGACTCCCTAATCGTCTTGACTGCCCTCTTCTGTACTTCCCAGCTTTGCAGTGTCCTCTTTGAGATGCGGTGTTCAGAAATGCACACAGTATTCCAAATGAGGCCGCACCATAGATTTCATACAGGGGAATTGTAATATTGGCTCTACCCGTATGAAACTTGCAGTCATATATAATATCTCCAAGGGCATTTTAAGGGAGGGGTCGGCTCCCCAATTCCACACCAAGTAGCCTGCTGCCAAGTTCCAACCTATCCCCAAAGATACACTTCAGCCATGGATTTCAGTACCCTCTACAATAGGCAGTGTGGGAAAGGGAGGCGAATGCAACT
This sequence comes from Gekko japonicus, assembly GCF_001447785.1. Classification (NCBI taxonomy): domain Eukaryota; kingdom Metazoa; phylum Chordata; class Lepidosauria; order Squamata; family Gekkonidae; genus Gekko; species Gekko japonicus. The sequence continues at coordinate 101,633 of NW_015160887.1, read as the reverse complement.
CTCAGACGGCCAGATTTGCGCTACAACTGACAGTGGTTAACCTATAAACGAACGTTGATTTATGGCTATGATTTTAACCAAGCATGGACGGCTTCAAAAGGGAATTAGATAAGCATATGGAGCAGAGGTCCATCAGTGGCTATTAGCCACAAGGTATAGCTAGGGGCTCTGGGGCAAGTGATGCTTTGTCTTCTTGAGGCTTGGGGGTGGGGGTCAACAGTGGGAGGGCTTCTAATGTCCTGGCCCCACTGGTGGACCTCCTGATGGCACTGGTATTTCTGGCCACTGTGTGACACAGAGTGTTGGACGGGATGGGCCTTTGGCCTGATCCAACATTGGCGTCTCTTATGTTCTTATGTAACACATCTCTAAAAAAGTAAGTATAGTATGGAAGAACTGTAAAAAAACCACTAGCCAACCAATGGGCCAGCACAACGGAACTCAAAAGAGAGCTTTCCCCCTACGTACTTACAATCATTGTTCATTCTCAAGTCTTTCTTATTTTTTAAAAAAACTCATTTTGGAGCATGAAAGAATAGCTACTTTTTATCCCCTTTGTTTTCTTTGTTACTGATAAATTGCAGGCCTATATGAGTAAGCAGCAGCGGAATGAAAAAAATACTCCCAAAGAAATCAGGGTTTCCCCCCTTGTCTTCATCCATATGACAAGTTGGCAATGCCACTCACCTCCCGTCCAGGTTCGCCAGAGGGACCAGTCAGACCAGGTGGACCCACTGGGCCAGGTGGGCCTCGATCCCCGGGACCCCCAGAAGCACCTTGTTTGCCAGGCTCACCCTGAAAAGAAAGGGAGACAAACACGGCTAAGTCGAAGGGCAAACAGATTCTTCCGTTCGGGGCAGTAGTGGTTTATTTTGACAGTCGTCTCAAGTCCAGTGAGAAAGTATTGACTTCAAGAAGTTTCTCTTAAATCCTATGCCCTTGAATGGGAAACTATTTATGCAGTTGGTCTCCACACACATAAGCACTAGAAACATTTCCAGCATTATTTGTTTTTTGTTTTTTTTAAATTATGTTAATTAATAAACCCCATAAATAGGATACTGTGATATATGACTAAAAGGTAAAGGTAAAGGTTCCCTTGCTCGAAAGCCAGTCGAATCCGACTCTAGGGTTGCGGTGCTCATCTCCATTTCAAAGCCAAAGAGCCAGCGCTGTCCGAAGACGTTTCCGTGGTCATGTGGCCGGTATGACTAAACACCAAGGCGCACGAAACGCTGTTACCTTCCCACTGAAGCGGTACCTATTTATCTACTTGCAATTTCTTGCTTTCGAACTGCTAGGTTGGCAGGAGCTGGAACTAGAGATGGGAGCTCACTCCGTCATGCGGCATACTCAGTCCCGAACTGCTGAACTACTGACCTTCCACAGCCTGCAGCTCAGCGTCTTAACCACTTGAGCCACCGCAGCTCCCGATATATGACTACACGCCCAGTATTTAAAACCTGCCAATTTGGAATGAAATAAAGGGACGTTTATTTATTTATTTGGATTTATATCACACCCTCCCTGCAAGCGGGCTCAGGGTGGGTTCCAACAATATAAAATACAATACAGCTAAAACCAGATTAAGAACAACAATCAAAAAATAACATAACTCCTAGGTATCATCTCAACTCTAGTAGAAACCATGTCAACACTAGTGGAAACCAGATAATCTTAGTGATAAGTTGGCATTAAAATTTTAAGGATTTTAAGGATCCAGGCCACTGATGGGGCCAGCCAAATAGATGGGATGCTTCTACTGGGATGGTTTGATGGTACAGTGAGCCCAGAGCTGTCAGTTATAATCGACAGGAACTTTTCGGAATCCCATATAAATGTATTTTCCTCGCTGTGAAGTCTGAATTCCTTCAACTGATGCTGTCAGGGACTGAACGCTGGCTCTTTCATAATTGCAAAGCACGTGGTCTGTCATGGAGTGACTATGCCCCAAATAAGTATCTCCACTTTTAGTCCCGTTGAGGTAAGTTTTGCCCCTTAAAAGAGACCCTTTCTTTCTCTCCTGTGGGTATCAAATTATTTGATGCATAGTATTGGGGTCAGTCTGTCCCCAAAATACACTTAACTAAACCTTTCTGTAAGCTGCGGTGGCTCAAGTGGTTAAGACGCTGAACTTTAGGCTGTGGAAGGTCAGTAGTTCAGCAGTTCGAGACCCAAGTGTGCCGCATGATGGAGTGAGCTCCCGTCTCTAGTTCCAGCTCCTGCCAACCTAGCAGTTCGAAAGCAAGAAATTGCAAGTAGATAAATAGGTACCGCTTCAGTGGGAAGGTAACAGCGTTTCGTGCGCCTTGGTGTTTAGTCATACCGGCCACATGACCACGGAAACGTCTTCGGACAGCGCTGGCTCTTCGGCTTTGAAACGGAGACGAGCACCGCAACCCTAGAGTCGGATTTGACTGGCTTTCGAGCAAGGGAACCTTTACCTTTACCTTTAAACCTTTCTGATTTATACATTTGTCCTTAGGTGTTAACATTCATACACATTTGTCTTTTAAAAACATAACTCCGCATGTGCCCCTCTGTGCGAGGACTGTACCACTTCAGCTTTTCACATCTGAACTGGCCATTACTCTCTGCTAACCATTCGCCATTTTGTACGCTGAAGCGGGACCATGCTTGTCACAACATCTTGCTTTTCATGCTCTGCCACCTCAGTTTATGACAAACTGAGCAATACCGTAAAATTATGTTAATTTTTAAAAAAGAAACCAGATGCCTCTCCTTACTGACTGTCACTGTTTCAGAATATGAACCTTTTTTAAAATGACAAATTCACAAGTGCCTGAATGCATGGGTGTCGTAAATGCAGGACTCGTAGTACCGAAAGCGTCATTCATCTGAAAGAACGCCAGGTTACAGGCTCTACAAATATGTGAGACTCTGCCTTCCTCCTGAGGCTTTACGCACAAGAGTGAAGAACTTAACTGAGCCTCCTGCAGAGACAAGCAAAGCCTTCGGAGGTTAAAAATTCCAGCAAATACTTGGGTGAAAACTGAAATACTGCTGCCCTTGAACAGGCAGTGCATGTCACATCTCAACACTTTTCTGACCTGAACTCCCCAAATCACTTACAGAAGGACCAGGCAGACCAGGGAATCCTCTCTCGCCACGCTGACCGGGGAGACCAACAATACCTCTCTGCCCCGCCAAACCTTGAGGACCCGGGGGACCATCAGCACCCTGTGGGAAGGGGGGGGGGGAAGGCAGAGGTAGCAGGTTAATTTCCAGAAACAGCAGTATTGGGTCAGATCAGTGGAAAATGGGGAAAGGACAGGGCAAATACATACAGGGGGACCATCTTCTCCAGATTCTCCCTTCTCGCCTGGGGAACCAGCAGGGCCTTGCAGACCAGGGTCACCGGCACGCCCCGTTGGGCCTGCATCACCACGAGCACCCTTGGGACCGTCTTTACCAGCAGAGCCTGGTGGGCCTGGGGGACCAGGATTGCCCTTGGAAGAAGACAAAAAGGATTATATGGAGGAAAAGTATACCACTTGACCCAGCATGATATGAAGAACTACACAAGATAGGGGTGGGTGGGGAGAGAGAGATGAAGGTCCAGTAAGAGTCCAAAGGAATGATCTGTGTAAACATTAATTCTCTTGTGAGGGGATGTGAATCAGTCTGGGGCAGAGAAGAACTGTTAGCTGCCCCAGACTGTGGGGACAGGACAGATTTTTTTTGGCTGTAACATGAGCTGTCTTTTTTTAAAAAAAGAAAAAAGAAAAGAAAAGGGGTTAAATCTTTTTCTTACTAGATTTCTTTGGTGGCTTCCAAATGTCTGAAGCTCCACAGACAGCTAGAGTTTTGTTCTGTTTCTTTTTTTTTCTTTTTCTTACTGGAAATTCATATAAGAGGCATTGCTGCCGTTGAGGCTGGACGTCTGGCAGCCCAGCACATGGTGGGCCCCAAAGAAACCTGCAGCTTTGTATTTCAAGTATATGTTACCAGCTAAAGGGAGGGAGCCAAACGACCAGTAAGACCATAGTCAGAAATGATCTAACTCCACCACTGATGAGATAAATCATAAGGTCCATGCAGTCTAACCCACTAATCATGAATCTTAACCACACTACGTAACTTGGGCTCAGGGTACCTAGAGGAACCCTTTCTAACATATCCCACCCCCCACTTGTGGGATCTGAGGCCATCAGGGTACAACCTTTTTAGAGTTACCGTCCCTCTGGAGTTTAGGGAGGGGGCTATAAAGGCCTTCGAGGGGGGAAGTTGGAGACTGTGGTATAGCCTGATCGTGTCAGATCTCGGTAGCTAAGCAGGGTCGGTACTTGGATGGGGGGCCATCAAGGAGGACTATGCAGACGCAGGGAATGCCTCTGCTTCTCACTTGCCTTGAAATCCCCTTGCTGGGGTCACTTGGTTGCAAGCTAATGGCATCTAGGTATGTATAAAGGTCTTCTTGGTAATACCTGTGGAACTGTTCCTTGTGGAAATCAGCTAATGGCATTTAGGTATGTACAAAGGTCTTCTTGGTAGTACCTGTGGAACTGTTCCTTGTGGAAATCCTTTCCTAGGGAGGCCTACCAGGTTGGCTCATGCCATCATTTAAACTCTGCATGTAATGTCACTGATTTCTGATTTTTATCCCAGATGTACAACTGCTGTGCTGTTAGAAAATGGCTGAATCCATTTCAATTTGGCTATTACTTTTACATATTTTTTTCTTATACTGAAAATCAACTAAAAATTCTTCCAAATAAATTCTTGCAAATACTTCACAGGATTGTAAATTCCTGCAAATAAGTGAACAATACCTGAACTTCCTGTGAGGTGAGTATGAAGCTATTACCAAGGCATAAGCATGCACTGTTTTGCCAATGTCTCCCCTTCGGTTTGCCAAGTTCTACCACCTCTTTTCAGAGCAAATATTGAACAAGTGACTCCTTGCTTAATCTCTGTGCATTTGGGATATTTCTTTCAGATTTATTTTAAATTCTAATCTTATTGCCAAAAAGTGGATGTATATCCTTCCTGCTTTTTGTTTCATGTACGCTCCATACATATATCAAAACTTTGGCTAACAGTTTGATTAAGTTAAAGCTAAGAATCTCTTCCCAGGTTGCCAGTGGCCCAAACCAACAAATCCATGCTGAATAGCCAAGAACTTACATTGGGTCCTGGTGGTCCAACTCGTCCTGCTGCTCCAGGGAATCCAGTGGCACCCTGGGAAATAAGGGGAGAAAAAGCATTATAAACAGACATACTAAGTGGCAGAGATATTGTACAACCACCCTCTTGGTCTCCAACTTGCTTCAGGCTAACAAAGCCTGAAAAAATGCTTGTTGAAATTTCAGCCCATTTGGAAAGAAGCTCCTTTGCACTATAAAGGAGGAGGAGGAGGAGGAAGAAGAAGGCTAGATTTATACCCCACTCTTCAATACCCGAAGGAGTCTCAGAGCGGTTTACAATCTCTTTTCCATTCCCCTCCCCACATCAGACACCCTGTGAGGTAGGTGGGGATGAGAGAGCTCTTTCGAGATCTGCTTGTGAGAGAACAGTCCCAAAAGAACTTCTGACTGACCCAAGGTCACACCAGCAGCTGCATGTGGAGGAGTGGGGAATCAAACCCAGTTCTCCCAGATTAGAGTCTGTGCGCTTAACCACTACACCAGACTGGCTCTCGGAACATGCTGAGATCAAGCAGAGGGCAGAATGAATGATGGTGTCCCACTCTGGCAGGCACTAGGCACCATAACAGAGGAAAAGTGCATCCAACTGGGGACACTGGAGTGGGGGAACCCTCCACTAGTATAGCCCACCAGGTGAAGCTCAACTCCCAACTTACCCCACAGCCATACAGGCTAATACTGACTCTAATTTGAGGCTGGATGTAACAGCCAGAACTCCCAAGTGTGCTTAAAAGCATCAGGCAAGGCAGTTAGCCCATATGCGGACAGGATGCTGGCTGCCAGTAACTTACTTCATACATGCATTGAAAACCTTGCTTGTTCCATAGAAAAATCAATTCACAAAGACTGCATCCACCCATTACTGGATATTACACCATCATGGCACAGCAGCAGTCATTTGCAACTGGACTGGCTTGCCCACGCAGGAAAATCCAGGTGCAAATGAATGCTCTAGCGCAATATCCCCTGATGTGCAGATGTGGCCATTTTAAAAGCCATTTATGAGAAACTGATCTGTGCCCACAAAAACATGCCAGAGGCAAGAACCCACCACTAACCAGGATTAGACTGTGATTCTATCTCGGGCTCGTAGCTACAGTGGGGCATCTCGGAGCCCGGCCCCCAGACTTACTGGCAAGGCCCCACAACTTCCCATCCAGCCCAGGGCCCCTGAGTGGTGGCGGGTGTGGGGAAGGAGCCGGGTATTCCTGCGCAGCCGCCCCGTGTGTCGCCGTTCCTTACCTTCCCTGCTCCCTTCCCCCAGTCCTGCTGGGCTGCTGCTAATTCGATTAGCCAGTGACCCCTAAGAAATTTAAATGCCCCGACTTAAAAAACCCTGGCTACGGGCCTGTTCTATCCCCTTCATAAAGGTTTAAGGAACAGCTACTTTAACAAGCAGTGGTTCGAGGTTTCAGGCAGTCCCCATCTACTCAAGAGCCATTAACTGGCAATGCCTTTAATAGTTCCTGTGACTTTACACAGGCCAAACATGAGATCTGTCGTTCAGCTACCAGCCTTCTCCCTACCTATGGACGACACTGACTAGACAGGGTGTCTAAAGTGGGGCCGAAAACTTTGTTATTCCCTGAGCTCCACATTAATCGTTTTAAATTGGACATGTCTCTGACACAGTCACACGTATACACACCTGCACACCCTTTCTGCATGCACTCTCTCATACATGCCTTCCCCCTCTTCCTTAACTGAGATGACAGAACAGAGGCATTTGCAGAGCAACACCAAAGAGGGAGGAGAAAAGCCAAAGCAAACAACCCTTTTACACCACGACCCCCCCTCCTCCAACATCTTTTAGAAAATCTTTGACTCGGCCCAAAGAGATTGGAAAGGGACCCAATTCACAGGCACCAGCTGGCAATTTCAAGGATGCAGCAGTGGAGAGAGTCAACTGTGTTCGGAGATCAGCAGCTACTTTGCCAAGGGGGATAATCACTGACTGCTGCTCTCCAAGGTGCTGAACACTGTGACTTCTACAGCTGGTGTTTCAAGCTACTGCTGACAAATTAATCCAAGGTATTTATTTTTTTTAAGCTACCAGTTATAACACAATTATCATAAAGGAGGGGAGACACATTGACACTCATACCGGAGTTACCTGTAAGGGAAAGAAATGGTCCAGGATAGTGTCCTGTCCCATTGCTGCAAAGGAACACAAATTATTCTCACACCACTTACCGAGGGGCCCTGCGCGCCACGTGCTCCTTTTGGACCAGTCACACCAGTTGGACCCTAGGGAGACACAAAAGGTAAACAGGACTGGATGCAGATAAGCATGCCACTGACCTTCCATCATTGGCTTATGTAACACTGATTTAAGTGAAGCAACTCGCCCTCCTCTGGCTTCATCAGCCTTCCTGGTAGACCTCCCTGACCCCTTTTTGGTGTCCAACATCTCCCACTCTTCTTGCATGACCTGGCTGATATATACACACACACACAGAGATTGCAAATTTCTGCCTTCCAGGGAATGCTAACCTGGCTGATATATACACACACAGAGAGATTGCAAATTTCTGCCTTCCAGGGACTTTTTGCATAAGAAGCAAGATCTTCCGTGTTGAGATCCTTTGCAGACCTTCCTGGGAAGTCACTCTTGCTTGTTTCATTTCGCTTCTAGAGCTGCTCCAAGAAAACATTTGGACCTGCACAATACTGCATGTTTGGAGAGGTCACATTGAGAAATGAGCCCTGCTGGAGACCAAAGGTCCAGCATCCTGTTTCCAACAGTGGCCAGCCAAACACTTCAAGGAAGCCACCAATTTTAACCGCCACCAGCACTTTGTAATGCATTATTTTTAACTGTTATGTTATTGGAAGCCGCCCTGAGCCTGCTCTGTGGGGAGGGTGGGGTATAAATTTGACAATAAATAAATAAATAAATAAATAAAAAACGCAGGGAGTGAAGGCAACAGCCCTTCACCCCGTTGTTTGTTCCCAGCATTTGGTATTTAGGGGTATATCCAGGGGTCATTTCCTGCACGAGTACACAGGAGCGGAGCTCCGGCAGTAAAGAGCCCAGGGGGCGGGCACATGCAACAAGCCCCACCCCCTGCTCCCAGCAGCCCTCAGTAAGAGCAAGAAGCAGCCAGGTAAGTTGCAGAGCTCCCCCCCCCTGGCCCCCTGCCGAAAACAGTCCAGTGGCACCTTTAAGACCATGTTTTATTCAGGTACAAGCTCCCCCTCCTCTGCGAGGACAGATCTGCACTTCTCCCCCCCCCCCAATAGCTACCAATCCAAAACAGTCCAGTGGAGCCTGAGCGGTGGGTGTTGCCTTCTGACACACTTCCAGTGATGTTAGGGAGTGTGGCATATGCAAATAAGTTATGCTAATGAGTTATGCTAATGAGCTCCTGCACCTCTTTTTCTACGAAATGACCCCTGGGTATATCTGCCTTTGAACATGGGGGTTCTATGTAGCTATGATGGCTAATAGCTCTTGGTAGAAGTGATCTCCGTGAATTTGTCAAATACCAGTTGACTAATGAACAGGGGGGGAACTTAATTCACTGTAAATCAACAGACATCAACCTATTACTCTGCTCTTGTAGACTTTAGGACCCAACTCAGATCCTACGCTTAGCCCGCAGCGCCCAGCCTTGGTTTCAAAGAGTCAGCATCTCCCTCCAGAATCCCAAAGTATCTCCACCCAAGTTCTTGCTACTTGCTGACTGCCAGGCCAAGAAGCAGGAATCAGATTTCCTAACCTGTGGGCCAGGAGCACCAGATGGTCCTTGTGGGCCTGGGGTCCCAGCATCACCCTTCTGTCCAGATTCACCTTGTTCACCTTTAGCACCAGGTTGGCCATCGGCACCCTGCACAGAAGAGGAAAAGTGAAAGGTTGAGATGGGCATCCAAGGAGCACGCCATAAAAGGAAAGGGGGAGAAGAGTCATGAAATACCAGACTGTACTCACAGGTGGGCCAGCAAACCCAGCAGGGCCAGGAGCACCTGGTTCACCACGGTCGCCCTGAAAACAGAAACCACAGTTAGAACGTAAGAAGAGCCCTGCTGGATCAGACCAGTGGTCCATCTAGTCCAGCATCCTGTCTCACATACTGGCCAACTAGTTCCCCTGGACAGCCAACAACAAGGCACAGAGGCTGAGGCCTTCCCCTGATGTTGCCTCCTGGCTCTGGGATTCAGAGGCTTAGTATCTCTGAATGTGGAGGTTCACCTCAGCCACCATGTCTAGTAGCCACTGATAGACTTATCCTCCATGAATCTATCTAATCCCCTTATAAGAATAAGTTATCCAAGGGGAGGGGGAAAGACACAAAAAGAGGCAGCTAACCTTCTGAGTGCCCTATCCTAGGGGTGACCAATTTCTGTGTTTTATGGGGCTGCTCTGTTCTCCAGATGTTAATCCAAGGGCCAGAACTATCTGACCCCCTCATAGATAGTCAGGTCTACAATAAAGATAACCTAGCAGTAGAAGCTTCTTCTTGGATGACTTGAAGTCACTGATCAGGGACCCTAAGCAATGCATCTGCTTCCAAAGAGACTGGGCTGAGTGTCCTCTGCTCTTACACATAAAGCTGCCTTCTGCTGAATCAGACCCTTGGTCCATTAAGGTCAGTATTGTCCACTCAGACTGGTAGTAGCTCCCCAAGGTATCAGATAGAGGTCTTTCACATCACCTACTGCCTGGTCCTTTTAAACTGGAGATGCTGCGGATTGAACCTGGGACCATCTCAATGCCAAGCAGATGTTCTGCTACTGAGCCACAGCCCCTTCCCAGCAAGTTTATGAGATAGCAATACTGTAAAACTGGTATGAAACATATATTGCTTCTTTTCCTTAGAAATAAAACTGTGAGCAGGGTTTTCCAAATCCAAATGTGGATTCAAATTTAGTAGAGTCACCAGGGAGGGCGGGGGCAGATGTTTCAGGAGTGTAATTTTGCCCCTGGGCTACCAGTTGGTCATTCCTAAAATATCCCAATCTGCTACACTGCTGAAGCATGGGAGCACCAGTGGGGCACTGTCTATTCTGCACCGGGGATAAGGCGACCCAGCTCTTCCAGTACGTGGACTTGCCTTTCCCTGCCCCTTAGCAATAATGGAAGATAGAAGAGTTAGTAATACCAATTTACGAAGCGTTTCAGATAAGAACGCAACCCCAAGCTAAGGCCAACAGGTATGTTTTTCACTTTGCTAGCTGCTAGTCAAAACAAGAATGCCCCTTGAGATGATCCCCACAGAACCAGAGCAATATACACCCCTCAGTCAGTACGAAACAATCCCAGAAAGTATATGCATGTTAGACCTTGCATTATGAACAAGCAACCCCCCATATGCAGTGGGAGCTCCAGAAACCCCCTGCTAAGATCTTCCGGGATAATATAGGCCAAGATGGATTTCCCTCCCTTCCAACTTAATTCTCCAGGAGAATCCATATTCACATCACACTTACAGGGGCACCACGGGCACCTGCAGCACCGGATGGGCCAGGAGGGCCGGATTCACCCTGGAAAGGACAGAAAGGAGAAAAGATAAAGCAGTGAAGTCAAACATACAGGGATTTGCTGTCAATACACAGTGTTCTAGGAATAAAGGTATCCTCTGCTATTAGGGCAGGGTTAGAAGATTCAAGATACCAATGAGAAACCTTCCTCCCACCAACAGTGTGAGGAAAATGAGATTACACAGCAGTTTGGCGCATTGGCCTATGACGCCATGGTCAAAACATGGTCTCTATATTAAAAGTATGCATAAGTGGCTTACACCTGCCTCCTTAGTCTCAAGGCAGCTAACACGTTGCGAGGACACAAAAACATCATACTAACAGCGCACAAGTTAAAAACACGCCACTTACTGAATGGTCCCAACCAAACAGTCTCAGATATTCTAACAGATGTTCCTTGACTTCATGTGCCCTTTTCTGAGCAACCGCACAGGTATCAATAAGTTTTTAAAAACTCAGTGTGGCAAAGGTAATTGCTGCAGTTCCAAGCCTATAGAGGCTTCTTTGCCCACCTGTGTCCCTACCACCACTCTGAGCCCATATAGTAAACACAGCTATTCACCTCACCTAGAGGAGTCACCCCTGGCACACCAAGTCTCTAAACTACATGTGCACCATCATTTTGTATCACAGTGCTCAGAGGTTACTCTCCTCACTACTATCTCATCTAAACTACCCCATGTAAAGTTATGGGGATGGCGGGATCAAATAATATAATAAATTTATCTATTTAATTCTTGATCGAGTTGGACCATGGAGCAGGCCAAGAACAGAGAGGGTGCACCATATTTAAGTGCATGCCTCGAAAGGACTAGGTGACTCAAGCAACTGAGCCAAGCAGCATGCTCCATAAGGAGGCACCAGCCTCTCAAACTGGCTTTACTTCCAGTGTTCTTGGTTTCATTATCACGTAATAAATTCCTTTTCCACCGTTCCTCACAATTTCTAGTAAACATACATTTCTACCATATCTACACTACAAAAGTATATTGGTTTCACATCCGCTGAACTGTGATGGCTTCTCCCAAAGACTGCTGGGAATTGTAGTTTGGTGAGGACACAGGGCATTTTATATTGGAAATTCCCTAGTCCTCCATCAAAAACTACAGTTCCAAAGGTTGTCTGAGAAAGGAAATGGTTTGTCAAGCAGGTTCAAACATGAAGCAGATACAGGCTCTGACCTCTCCTGTGACAGAAACAGAAAAGACTATTGCTGGGATAGAGGATGAAGAAGCAGACACAGGATTCTCAAAGCCTTTCCTCTCCAAGCCATCTAGTAAAGTATAGCCAAGCTGGAAACAGGTTCTCTTACCTTCTCACCATTGGGACCAGAAGGACCAGGAGGACCAATGGGACCTGTCAAACCCTGGCAAAAGGAAAATCAGGATTAGATGTGCCAGTGAAAAGCAACTGCAGCCTGCTGGATCATCCTCCTTTGCTGGAAGTTTCAGAATAAGACATCATCACAGTCTTTCCTGAACTTAGGACACCTGGGACAGGAGATGGCACATTTCTTTGTTACACTCGAAAAGATACATGCAGATTTTTCTCCGTTGATTTTTAGAATAATGGGCAGGCATCCTCCTTCCAACTGTGGGACAGTATTTCTTCCTGGCATTCTCCCCTCCCCTCCCCTTACAACAGTCATTCAGAGCTTAAGGGTGGGTCTGTTTTGCCTGGTGAAGTCTCTAGGATTCTTCTAGGCTCCTCAGCTCTAGCAGAGGAATCCAAATGCATCCTAAATCTTTCCCTCACTGCTCAGGTATTCGGGGTCTGTGTGTAGAACTGATGCTACATGAAGCATCCAAGAGGCACTCAACAGAGGAAGCAAGCAACACAATGGCATACCCTGCCACAAATTTTGTTAGCCTTAACCGCACAGGTATCAATAAGTTTTTAAACACTCAGTGTGGCAAGGTAATTGCTGCAGTTCCAAGCCTATAAAGGCTTCTCCGCCCACCTGTGTTCCTACCACCACTCTGAGCCCATATGTTTTAAACACAGCTATTCACCTCACCTAGAGGAGTCACCCCTGGCACACCAAGTCTCTAAACTTCATGTGCACCATCATTTTGTATCACAGTGCTCAGAGGTTACTCTCCTCACTACTATCTCATCTAAACTACCCCATGTAAAGTTATGGGGATGGCGGGATCAAATAATATAATAAATTTATCTATTTAATTCTTGATCGAGTTGGACCATGGAGCAGGCCAAGAACAGAGAGGGCGCACCATATTTAAGTGCATGCATGTGACCTCGAAAGGACTAGATGACTCAAGCAACTGAGCCAAGCAGCATGCTCCATAAGGAGGCACCAGCCTCTCAAACTGGCTTTACTTCCAGTGTTCTTGGTTTCATTATCACGTAATAAATTCCTTTTCCACCGTTCCTCACAATTTCTAGTAAACATACATTTCTACCATATCTACACTACAAAAGTATATTCGTTTCACATAAGCTGAACTGTGATGGCTTCTCCCAAAGACTGCTGGGAATTGTAGTTCGGTGAGGACACAGGGCATTTTATATTAGAAATTCCCTAGTCCCCCATCAAAAATTACAGTTCCCAAGGTTGTCTGAGAAAGAAAATGGTTTGTCAAGCAGGTTCAAACACGAAGCAGATATAGGCTCTGACCTCTCCTGTGACAGAAACAGAAAAGACTATTGCTGGGATAGAGGATGAAGAAGCAGAAATAGACACAGGATTCTCAAAGCCTTTCCTCTCCAAGCCATCTAGTAAAGTATAACCAAGCTGGAAACAGGTTCTCTTACCTTCTCACCATTGGGACCAGAAGGACCAGGAGGACCAATGGGACCTGTCAAACCCTGGCAAAAGGAAAATCAGGATTAGATGTGCCAGTGAAAAGCAACTGCAGCCTGCTGGATCATCCTCCTTTGCTGGAAGTTTCAGAATAAGACATCATCACAGTCTTTCCTGAACTTAGGACACCTGGGACAGGAGATGGCACATTTCTTTGTTACACTCGAAAAGATACATGCAGATTTTTCTCCGTTGATTTTTAGAATAATGGGCAGGCATCCTCCTTCCAACTGTGGGACAGTATTTCTTCCTGGCATTCTCCCCTCCCCTCCCCTTACAACAGTCATTCAGAGCTTAAGGGTGGGTCTGTTTTGCCTGGTGAAGTCTCTAGGATTCTTCTAGGCTCCTCAGCTCTAGCAGAGGAATCCAAATGCATCCTGAATCTTTCTCTCAGGATGACGCCACTGCTCAGGTATTAGGGGTCTGTGTGTAGAACTGATGCTACATGAAGCACCCAAGAGGCACTCAACAGAGGAAGCAACCAACACAATGGCTCAGTTCTTCAAGGCCCCACCCAGACCCATCTTTCTTGCAGCGACCTATTCTAAGAACAATGGATCAGAGCAATGGTCCTTCACCAAGTCCAGCATCCTGCTTCTCACAGTGGCCCCAGAAGACCCAAAAGGAGGGGCAAAGAGGCCAAGCCCTTCCCCCTGATGCTACCCCCAGAAATTGGTATGCAGAGGCTGACTACCTCTGAACACAAAGGTTTCATTTAACTTCCATAGCTAGTTGCTATTGATGGACCTGCCTGCCAAGAACTTGTCTAACTGCATTTGCCTGCTGTGCCTAGGCTCACAGTTCCAGAGTCAACAAGATTTTGGGGGTATAAGCTTTTGAGAGTCAAAGCTGATGAGCATAAGAACATAACATAAGAACATAAGAGATACATACAGCAGATTCACTTCATATACAATGTTGGATCAGGCCCAAGGCCCATCCAGTCCAACACTCTGTGTCACACAGTGGCCAGAAATACCAGGTGCCATCAGGAGTTCCACCAGTGGGGCCAGGACATTAGAAGCCCTCCCACTGTTGCCCCCCCAAGCACCAAGAAGACAGAGCATCACTTGCCCCAGAGCCCCTATCTATACCCTGTGGCTAATAGCCACTGATGGACCTCTGCTCCATATGCTTATCTAATTCCCTTCTGAAGCCGTCCATGCTTGTAGCCGCCACCCACTTCCTGTGGCAGTGAATTCCATGAAGGCAGCTTTGACCCTCCAAAGCTTATACTATGAAACTCCTGTTGGTTTCTACGATGCTACTGGACTCGAATCTAGCTATTTTACTTTCCAGTTCAGCAAAACACAGTATGTGTTACTGCATCAAGAAAGACTGAATTAAATTAAATCAACTACTACAATGTTGTCCTTTATTCTTCCTGAGAGCTGTGATTCACTGGCAGCTCTCATTGCAAGCTCTTTCTCTGTCTGACCGTCCCTGCTTAGCTCTCTGCCAGGTCATGTGTCATGAATGGATGGAGAAAGTGGGTCTCCTGGGGAGTCAAGTGCTCAGCAGATAAACGTCCCTAAATAGTAAAACAGTACCAAGGCTTCTCGGCCACCTTGCCTTCTTGAAATACATACAGCAGATTCACTTCATATACAAGGAGAGGATATTGTTTGGGGGTAAGTAATGAGAAGGGAGCACTCATTGGAGAAGACCCTGATGCTGGGAAAGATTGAAGGTAGAAGAAGAAGGGGACAACAAAGGATGAGATGGTCAGATAGTGTTATCGACACAACAAACATGAAACTGAGCAAACTCCGGAGGATGACGGAAGACAGGAGGGCCTGGCATGATGTGGTCCATGGGGTCACAAAGAGTCGGACTCGACTGTGTGACTGAACAACAAGTAACTTTGCAGTGAACAGCCTCTGCCTAAAGAGTTAACTCTCTTCTGAGTTCTTGCTCTGTCCACATTATAATAAGGGCGACCCTCACTATCCCCCATGGCCTTAGGAGTCACTCACAACATAACAGGCCAAGCCTGGTCTCCAAATTTATTCTGCAGGAAGAGGTAGTAGCGAATTCCCTCCCACAGAGGCACAATGAAAGAGATGATCTCAGATTGCCTCCGCTTCTTTTAAATGCAAATATCATTCCAGCCTCTAGTAGCAGAACAAAATTAAAGCCCAATAAAACTTTAAAGGCCAACAGAATTTTTCGGGCTGTAAGCTTCCATGCGTCAAAGCTCAGTTCATATCTGATGAAAGATTATTCCCTGGAAATTTTTGTTGGCCTTTAAGGAGCTGCTGTATTTACAGTGATCTGCTGTATTTATAGTGATCCGTGTTTTCTCAGATTCTGATAGGTGAGGCACATTTTGTTTTCTGAAACAAAACCGGAGGCATATTTAGAATACACACTAGAAAACCCTCACAAATATCTCATTTCCACAAAGTGTGTGCAAGACTAAAACCCTCCCTCACAGGAGTCCATCCCTAGGTTTCTGCATGAGATACTAGGTGTTTTCCCACAAGCGCTACTCCGCGCTCACTCTTCTCTTTGGAGGATTGAGTAGACACAGGGAAAATTGCATGAAGCTGCGGGGCAAAATGCGGCCACGCAGCAGCTTGTGTGAAATTGACACGTACCATCGGGGCAAAAGGGAGGAGTGAGCGCGGAGCAGCGCTTGTGGGAAATCACTTACTTGTTCTTGCAGAGTGACCCACCCTCAGAGGAAGCTACCCATTGACCCTGCAGGAGTCAGATAGGGGCTCCTTCAGATCAATGGCTCAGAGGCACAAAAGGCAGCCTCCTCTGTGATCAGCTCATGCAGCTGTGCCTCTGCAGCAAGGAACAGAACTCTGCATCATCTCTGCACTGCAGTGAAATAACAGGCATGTCCCGATCGATGACTCCTGCAGGGAACATGGGCAGCTTCCTCTGAAGGGGGTCATTCTTTGCAGAAGCATCTGCTGTTGCAGAGATGCACCTGAATTTTATTTATTTATTTGGTTTGTATCCCGCCCTACCCCGCAAGCAGGTTCTGGGCAGTTCACAACACATCAATATAACAATTTAAAAGATTAAAACGTAATGTGATAAAAGATTAAAATTCAAATCCATACATGAATCACGAGATGGCATTAATATGGCTAAAGTGCTCTCGGAAAGTTTTTGACCCTTGTATGTGTGCTCATATGCACTGATTTTTAGCAAGTGGTGAAAAATTCCCACCACTCAGTACATAAAAAGTACCAGTGAATAGCACAGGGGGGGCGCTGATCTAATATGGTGTCTGCTGCCTCAACCAAAGGCTTGGTGAAAACAGGCCTTGTGAAATGGTTTGAATCCCTGATCTCAATTAGGAGGCTGTTCCACCAGCCACAGCCAAAAAGGCTCCAGCTCTGGTCAAGGCTAAGCGGACATCCCTTGGGCAAGGGATCAGCAGTAGATGTTGATCTGAAGGACACAGAGCTCTTTGGGGGACATAGCAGGAGACGGTCCTGCAGATATAATGGTCCCAGACCTCACAGGGCTTTAAAGGTAAATACCAGAACCTTGAATTACTAGTCCCCCTATAGAGGATGATGGAAGCAGGCAAGATCAAAACAGTCCCATCATGCAGAGATGCAGTAGGTGGCTTCCAGTACACAATCAGTGTAAGTTCATAGATATAATTATCCAGTCTCTTCCTTGAGAACTTCATCTCAAAATTTCACTAACCATTTTCAAGGACTCCATCTATGGAGCGGAGGTTGGAATTACCCAATCATACTGATGTGTTCTTCACCGGATAATCCTAAAAAGATCACTTTTCTTTTCCAAAATTCATGCAAGTCAGACCCAGGACTCAGTCAGAATGGCCAGAAATATCTGGCACTTCTTCGTCAGGCCTTGGAAGATTCCCCTTCATGGTATGGGTAAGTATTCTGTAAGCTTAACACTTGGTGAATATTCTATAACTTAACACCTGATTAACATTCATTAGTTTAACAGGTGAATAGTAGAACAGATCAAGAGTCCTGTAGAACCCTAAAGGCTAACAAAATTTGTGGCAAGGGTATGAGCTTTCGTGAGTCACGGAAGCTCATACCCTGTCACAAATTTTGTTAGCCTTTAAGGTGCTACAGGACTCTTGCTCTGTTCTACTGCTACAGACAGACTAACACAACCACCCATTTTGACTTGGGTGAATATTCTTTCTGCTCCTCTGACTAAATTCTCTAATGGAGTAAAACTACCATCCCAAGCAGAGTTACATCATTCTAAGCCCACTGATGTCAATGTACTTTGAAGGGTAGAACTCTGCTTAGGATTCCACTGTAAGTTGCTTTACCAAGATCTCAGAAGCCTCCTCCTATCCAGAGCCTCATCGTGCTTTGCCTACAGTTCTCCCATATTTTATAGCTGTCTCCTTTGCTTCTCAAAAAGGAGACAAGGCAACGTATGAGAACAAGAAAGGGAGAAAGTATCATTATATAAAAGAAGAGAAACTATGGATAAATACTTATTGGGTGTACTTGCCAGCATTGCCCACTTGTTTCAATAAATAGGCAGTTGGATGCTCAAAAGTTAAGGAAAAGTTAAGGCCTGAACTTACTCTGCCACCGTCCTTGCCAGGTGCGCCTTCTGGACCTTTCTCACCAACATCACCCTGTCAAGGGGGGATCAAAGAAAAATTGACAATAAGAAACCCATAGAAACTGGTCATTCTGAGAGCCATTTCAGTTTGTGAAAACAACCAGAGGCAGAAATTATATTGAAAAAAACCAACCAACCAGAGAAAAGCACATTTCAGTTGCACTTAGCTGTTGATTGTGGTTCCCAAATTCCTAAAAAAAAACAGCTGTAGGAACCCACAGAGTGGTATCCCTTACCCTGTCTCCCTTTGGTCCAACAATACCGGCTGCTCCTCTCTCACCGGGCATTCCCTGCAGACCTGGGGGTCCTTGAGATCCAACGGCACCAGGAGGACCGGTTGCACCCTGGAATAGAAAGAAACAAGACCACAACCATTAGGCTGCTGCTTGGGTGAGGATCACAGTGGATTTTCAGAATCCGAGATATTTCTCTAAATGGACACCCACATTACTCTTTACCATCATGGGACCAACCAGGCAACCACACGTATCACTTCTGAGCTGACATGACTCCTGCCACTATACCATGATTTGCAACTCAATCTGAAAATGTGGCAGGCGGAATCTAGACTGGCAAACAGGCAAGGAGTGGCAAATGTGCCACTCTGCAATTAACCACCCTTTCGTGATGAATCCAACTCCTGCTGGAGCTATATAGTCCAAAGTCAACTGATGGGGATATCTCCCTCCTAACATGCACACCCTTGCCACAGAGTGAATCTTGGCTATTTTCTGCATACGATTCAGATAGGGGCATAAGCATGGTATATACTGAGACAAATAAATACCTGAAAAATACCTTATCGATATTTTTGGGGTATTTATTCAGCTGAATACAGACTGGACAATTTGATTCAGCTACCAAAATAGCCATGCCTGAATAAAAGCTGATATTATTTGGCTTTTATTTGGGCATGGCTAGAAGGCATTTAAAGAGACCACAGTCTTGCTGTTACGGTGGTGTGGCTCAGCGAGTAAACTGAAGGCATTTAAAGAGACCACAGACTCTTTAAATGCCTTCAGTTTACTCGCTGAGCCACGCCACCGTGGCAGCAAGACTCAGTGAGTGAAATACTCCATTATACTCTATGGGGACAGTCCCCCATAGGGTACAATGGAGCCAAATAAATTCGGGTTTCCCAAATATTTACCCAAATACCAATACAATACCGATTCTGGTATTCGGGAATACCGATATTTTTGGGGTCCAATAGACTCGAATTGGGAAATAAAGCAATTTTTGCATACCCCTAGATTCAGAAGCTAAGAGTTTTTGTATTTACTGCCACCTGTCAGAAGTGGAGACTGAGTGAGCTGCACTGGAGAACAGGAAACCATCTACCTTGGGTCCATCAGTACCAGGAGTGCCGGGCAGTCCGCGAGAACCCTGCAAGCCTTGGGCACCTGGAGATCCGCGTTCACCTGGGAAGCCACGTTCACCCTAAAGGAGGAAAGAGTTCACAGCTCAGGGCAAGAAAAGGGCCAGGATGCCTCTGAAAACATGCTCTGCTCTTAAAGCATACACGATTCTTCGAGCATGCTGCATTTTCATTGTACACTACTTACTCTGGGGCCAACCAGGCCTGCAGCTCCAGCCTCTCCGGGAACACCCTAAAAGCAGGCAAACAAATGAACAAAAGAGTTAGAAAGGGAAAGGGGATCTACAGTTCTAACAAACAGACCCACTTGCTATCAACTGTGAGTGGACAAGGAGAGGCTGTTAAAAAGCAGAACCCTTCGATCAAGATGGTTCTCAGTGAGATTTCCCTGATCGTAACATTTTTTAATTAAATCATTTTCAGCTTTCCCCCTTACACATAATTATGCTTGTAGCCTTATATTAGAAAAGGGGGGAAATTTAAAACATGGTTAAGATAAACAAATAAGAGAACATACAAGCAGAAGTGCCCTTTAGGGGAGCCAGCCCTGTTTCCAGCCACATGTGGTGAAGTTCTTCAAGTATATATTGCCATAAACATACTTCAAGTATATATTGCCATAAACAATCAAATAGCCTATGTGCTCACAGAATGCATGCAAAGGGAGAAATCTCTTGGCATGAAAAACAGGGTTGCTCCAGAAAATGTTCTCTTGTATTTTCATAATGTCACTAGAGATGATTATATTGTAACAAAAGAGAATCACAGCACACACTCTTAAACTGCTGGGGTTTTTTTTGCAACCTTGAATGCCGAAAATCTTTCCCCTTCACTCAGATCACATTGCTCCTCCCTAAATGGTAAAATGGTAGCAACGTTTCTCGGCCACCTTGCCTTCTTGACATACAGCAGATTCACTTCATATACAAGGAGAGGTTATTGCTTGGGGGTAAGTAACTTTGCAGGGAACAGCCTCCACCAGTGTTCCCTCTAAGCTGAGTTAGTGTGAGCTAGCTCACAGTTTTTTAGCCTCTGGCTCACAGATTTTTGTCTTAGCTCAGGAAGGATGGCTCCAGAGCAAACTAATTTATGCTGTAGCCAAATCACCTGCTCACAACTTTAATGCCGGTAGCTCAGAAAGTAGAATTTTTGCTCACAGGACTCCACGGCTTAGAGGGAACATCCACCTAAAGAGTTAACCCTTTGCTGAATTCTTATTCTGCCCATGTTATAATAAGGATGACCCTTAAAATCCCCCGTGGCCTTAGGAGTTCCCTATTTCAAGCAGTGTCAAGCATACACATACATGCACACATTGCAGCTCGCTGGTGGATAAAAACATTAATGTCTCACCCAATCACTCAATGGGCACTCTTTGATTTGCAGCAAAGACCCATTGATGTATATATTATACCAGTTCAACTGTCATGGTTTTCCTCAATGCATCCTGGGAATTACAGATTGCTGGTGATGCGGAGAATCCCATTAGAAATCCCTAACACCCTTTCCTGAACTACCATTCTCGGTATCTGAAAAAGGCAGCTTTGACCCTTGAAGGTTTATATCCTGGAAATCTTGTTGGTCTCTAAGGTGTTACTGGACTCGAATCTAGGTACAATTCCCAGGGTTCCTAGGCACAGGGAACGACTATTAAATCTGAGGTATAGGTATGTCCTTAGAAATTATACATCAGAGTGCTACTTGCAGCCAGGGTCCGACATACCTACGGGACCGCCTCTCCCCATATGTTCCCCAACGAGCACTACGGTCCAGGACTAAACATCTCCTGGTGGTTCCAGGTCCCAAAGAGGCCAGACTAGCGGCGATTAGGGCCAGGGCTTTTTCGGTGGCGGCTCCTACCTGGTGGAATGAGCTCCCAGAGGAGATCTGGGCCCTGCGGGACCTTGCACAGTTCTGCAGGGCCTGCAAGACGGAGCTCTTCCCCCAGGCGTTTAAGTAGGAGCTGCCACGACTGTTACCACCTGTCTACGACTATTACTATCTGTCCTAGCCCTTTATCACCTTTATTACCAACTCGCCGTGAGCACTAAAATGGTGGTACTGTGTGGAGCTGTGGCCACTAAGGATACCATCCTGATGACGTCATCTATGTCCTGTTAGTTATTGTGGAGAGCACTTTTGTATTGAATGTTTTTAAAATGCAGTTTTAATGTTTTATGTATTGGGCATTTTATGTATTGGGCACTGTACGCCGCCCTGAGCCCATTCGCGGGGAGGGCAGGTTATAAATTTAAATAAATAAATAATAAATAAATAAAATTGCAGGCATAATATGGCTGTTAGCACCAAAGCGCCTCAATATGCTTAGCTCTGTGCTTGATTGTACCCAATGATGGCACCAGGGCATACAAAACTCGGGACCTCTGCTGCATTACCATTCTGGTTTTGCTGGGGACAAATAATTGATCTTTCCCCCAAACAATCTTCTCCAATGGTTAATTGCCCTTTCTGGAAGCAGACTTAAAATCTATGCTTTTTGCTACCTTCTCAATTATTAAAGAACAGGTAAGCTGCAGTGTGTGTGTGTGTGTGTGTGTGTGTGAAACGAGAGGGGCCGTGGCTCAGTGGAAGCGGCTCTGCTTTGCATGAAGAAGGTCACAGGTTCAATCCCCAGCATCTCCAGTTAATAGGACCAGGCAGGAGGTGATGTGAAGGACTTCTGTGAAGGATCTCTGCCTGAGACCCTGGACTGCTGCTGACAGTCTGAGTAAACAATACTGACCTTGATAGACCAAAGGTCTAATTCAGTATAAGGCAGATTCATGTGTGTCCATGTGTGAAAGTGGGAGTCTCAAAAAGGAACACAGGGGAACCCTCAAACTCAGCCACAGCCTAACCTACTGGAAAGCTAGGACCCCAATCCTAATTCAGGACCACATGATACAGAAGAGGCTCCCGTGTGCTGCATGTGGGTCCATCGCTTCTTACCTGGTCACCTGGTTTTCCACCTTCACCTGGAGGGCCTGGGGGCCCTGGAAGTCCCTGAAAGCAAGAACACCCCAGTGTTAACACAGCTTGGTGGACTCTGTTAGGGGCCACAGCACCCTACCAAAGGAATAGCATGCCCAGGCACGAGAAAAAGTGGAAAAAAGAAGAGAAGAGATTGGATTTATACCCCACCCTTCACTACCCAAAGGTGTCTCAGAGCGGCTTACAAACTCCTTTCCCTTCCCCTCCCCACAACAGACACCCTGTGAGGTAGGCGGGGCTGAGAGAGCTCTTGACAGAAACTGCTCTTTTTCAAGGACAGATCTTATCAGAACTACGGCTTGCCCAAGGTCATCCAGCCAGGTGCAAGTGGAGGAGTGGGGAATCAAACCCAGTTCTCCCAGATTAGAGTCCACGCACTTAACCACTACACCAAACTGGCTCTTTGCATTTAGGAAGGGATTTCCTGCCTCCCAGACCCCTTAAACAAAGCTACCTCTCACCTACCTGGGCTTCCCAGGCACAAGCTCAGCAAACCCACACTACTCCTATAAATCCCCGCACAGACATTCTGTTCCAGAGATTCTCAACGTGAGAGGCATATACCAATGGGACTTGTGAACAGCCAGCAGGGAAACATGAGGTTGGAACAGGCTGAAGAAAACTTTAGCATCCTGAGTTTCTCTGCCATGTCAGAAACTAGAGAGACAGGCAGTAGCCTTAGAAGAATACAGAGCCTGGGGACTTGGATAGGTCTTAGAGGGCTGGTCAGAGTTCACTCTTTATGTTGAGTTCATGTCCTTCCAGCACAGAGAACCGTTCATCATTTCAGTGGTTAGGGATCTCCCCCTAACTCTAAGCTCACCTGTTCATGCCTAGAGCTGCACTCTACAGCAGAGACGGACTCAACTGGCAGGGCTTGGAGAAGAGGTTCAGAGAGGGGGAGAGATACAGCACTGTCCTTAATGGGGCAATGCTCTGCTCACCTGGAATCCAGAAGGTCCTGGGGCACCCTGCTCGCCTCTCTCACCTGCTGGACCCTGAGAAGGAGAAAAAAGAGATTCAGTGCAGGCCTAAAGGAGTCGTATCTCTAGGAGAGGGAAGTGGGGCACAGCTCCCACAAGAAGCCCATCCCTGGGAGAATGGGGGGAAAGGGCTTGTCTGCATAAGTTGAGAGGGCTAGAGGTTTATGGCATTGTGAGATAGGGACTCTGGGGCAAGTGATGCTCTGTCATCTTGGTGCTTGGGGGGGTCAACAGTGGGAGGGCTTCTAATGTCCTGGCCCCACTGCTGGACCTCCTGATGGCACTGGTATTTCTGGCCACTGTGTGATACAGAGTGTTGGACTGGATGGGCCTTTGGCCTGATCCAACATTGGCATCTCTTATGTTCTTATGTTCTGATTTAAAATGTACTACGCCAAACACACAATGGGGAGGGGAGAAGGTGAGGCTAGTAAGGTAACTCTCCCATCCTAAATACGTTTACTTGAAAGGGGGGGAAATGGACAAGGCGTCTAAACTGGCACGTAGGGCCACAGATGTCACTTATTTATTTGTGGTTGGGGATGAGCTTTCATGAGCCACTGCTCACTTCTTCAGAACTCACGAAAGCTCATACCCGACCACAAATTTTGTTAGTCTTTAAGGTGCTACTGGACTCTTACTCTTTTCTACGGCTACAGACAGACAAACACGGCTACCCCCGTCTTCATGTATTTATTATATTTATTAGCCATCTTTCTACCATGCAGCAATCAAGGCAGCTTACGATGTAAATAAAACAATTGTAAAAAACACATAAAAGACCACAGCTTAAAATCTCAATTAGGACTGCCAATAACTAAAAATAGTCAAATGCGGTTCTACATAAAACTGTCCTTAACTGCTTCCTGAAGATCGAAAGTGAGGGGGCCAGGCGTATCGCCCTGGGGAGGTTGTTCCATAATCGTGGGGCTGCCACCAAAAAGGCCCTCTCTCGTGTGTCCACCAGGTGAGCTTCTTTTATTGGTGGGACAGTCAGGAGGGCCTCACCCTGTGATCTTAATTCCCAGGCAGGAACATATCGGAGAAGACAGTCCGTCAGATACCCCAGGGCCAAGCCATGTAGGCCTTTAAGGGACAAAACCAGGGCTATTTTTGGGCAGGAACGCACAGGAATGGAGTTCCGGCTGGCTCCTGAGTTGGCCACTCATTGGAATTGGCTACATTAGGGTGTGTGTACTAACATGCAAAGTAGTTCTTGCTACAAAAAACCCTGGGTTTTGACAACAAACAAGGTAAACAGAATAAGAAGCAAAAGGTGGGTGTGGCTGGATGACCACACTTCTGGTAACAGGGGGTGTGGCCTAATATGCTAATGAGCTGTACTATCAGGGGTGTGGCCTAATATGCTAATACGTTTCTGCTGTTGGGTGTGGCTTATTATGCTAATGAGTTCCTGCTGGGCTTTTTCTACAAAAAGAGCCCTGGAAACCAACACCTTGACTTGTGCTTGGGAGCAGACTGGTAGCCAATGTAATTGCTGTAGTGTCGGGGGTCACATGTTCCCAGGAGCTGTCCCCAACCAGCCGTCCAGCTGCAGCATTCTGCACTAGCTGCAGCATTCTGCACTAGCTGCAGCTTCCGAACACTCTTCAAGGGTAGCCCCAAGTAGAGTGCATTGCAATAGTCTAGTCTGGTACTGAGTGCCCAGTTATATCAATCTGGAATTTTCTCTCCTATAAGGAATAGGGTATCAAATAGGGCAGGTATGTCCAACAGGTAGATCGCGATCTACCAGTAGATCGCGGAGGGGTCAGAGGTAGATCACCAGCCCCACTTGGTCTCCTGGTATAAAATAAAATAAAAAAATGTTCACAGTTCTTTCGGGATCTTCGTCTCTCTGTTTTGTTTTTGCTTATTTTGCTTATCAGTAAATGACAGAAGGTGCATTATAAATGGGGGGGGAGGCGGTGAAACCCAACTTCAGTGGGTTAAAATCTAATTTGAAACTAATTTGAAACTTTATTTCCATGGTGGTAGATCACCAGCACTTTTGGCCAGAAAAAATAGATCACTACTACCTGTTCGAAGTTGGACATGCCTGTGTGAAAGGGGGGGGGGGGGGGACACAAACTATTTCCAACAATCCTGTGCAACAAGACAAAGACTCTGAGCATACTCACCACACAAGTTTTCTCCCATTGACTGTAATCAACAGAACAACCAAAAGGAAGCCCCGCCCATTCTCTTGCCCCACCCCCTTCCCTTGTCCTTAAAAGGGTTTTGTCCCCTTATGGGTAGGAAAATACAGGATCAGGGTTCTGCCTTCTGGCTGGTATGTTTGCAGCCACAGTGTCTACAAACACAATACTCTAGAATATCAAAAGAGTCAGAAAATACTCACTGAAGGTCCAGGTGGCCCAGCAGCTCCTGTTTCGCCATCTTTACCAGGAAGACCCTACAAAGGAAAGAAAGAAGCATCGTGGTCATCTCTCACACACATTTATCTTGTCTTACGACCAGGACAGTCTACACAGGGTCCCCCCAGCAGACATCAGCATACATTTTATCTTCACACAACTCTTGTGAGGTTTGTTAGGCTGAGAGAGATGGGTAGATAGTCACAGTTACCTAGCAGGCCTAGCAAGATCACCATTCTAACTATTATACCGCTCTGATTTCACTGGTTAATATCATTCTCTCTTCTACCCGCCCCCAAAAGGAAATGTGCCAAAGTTGAGAGAACTGGAATCAGAAAAGGGCTGCATGGAATTTCCTACTTTGTGTGACAGTAACTGGCTGTGGCGCATGGCAGAGAGTTACAGAAAACACTGTGTCTCTCCATCCCCTCACCCACTACTGCTAAGCTGTTAAGTAAAATGTTCACTGCTGGGATCCTTGAGTGTAAAGGAAAAAGAACTGCTAGACTGCCCTAAGATTTTCAATCTTCACTGCTTCTACCACAGCCAATGATGGAGCTCTCTGCCCTCCAATCAGCCCTTAGAAAGAGCCCAACATTTGCATTTGGGCAGCCAACAGCAGCCTGAATTGTCTGGAAATGTTAGCGTTTGCAACTCTAGCACGACTTCAAGGGCTGGGGGCTCTGTGATGCTGTGGTATGCTCTCTTGTTCCCCACTGAGGGCAGGTGAGACATACTGCTGTATTGATCTCAGAACTACCAGACTGCAGAGAATTCTTAAAAAGCACAGCTATAGGCACTAAAGTGCTCTTTGTGTATAAAATTTTCCAGAGGGGATGTCCTTTAAATTTCCTAGAATGCCTACATAGTTATTATGAAATAGTTTTTGCCCCCTTAACAACATGGAGTGAGCAGCAGAAAACTGTCCCCTTAAACAGCTGCCAGAAATATTTGGAAAGAAGAGGAAGAGAAGGAAGATGAAGAAGAAAAAGAAGAAGAAGAGATTGGATTTATATCTTGTCCTTCACTCGGAGTCTCAGAACAGCTTACAACCTCCTTTCCCTTCCCCTCCCCACAACAGACAACCTGTGAGGTAGGTGGGGCTGAGAGAGCTCTTTCAAGGACTGCTGTTAAAAGAACAGCTCTGAGAGAACTGCATGTGGAGGAGGAGTAGGGAATCAAACACAGTTCTCCCAGATCAGGCCTATACTGCAAAGCTACCCCCCCCCCGCAAGTGTTTACACCCCTTTTACTTAGCCTATGCTCAGGTTACGTAGCAAATGAGCTGTGGGTCTCTATCAGCCTTTCAACACGTGAGAATACTTTTATGCTGAATAAATGTTGCACTGTGGTATCTTGGCTAGGTTTAAGGCTGCATCTGTGCTCTGTTTCTTTGCATGGGTGGGTTGCAAGCAATGTTCCCTCTAAGCTGAGTTAGTGTGAGCTAGCTCACAGTTTTTTAGCCTCCGGCTCACACATTGTTGCCTTAGCTCAGGAAGGATGGGCTCCAGAGCAAACTAATTTATGCAGCAGCCAAATCGCTCGCTCATAACTTTAATGCCAGGAGCTCACAAAGTAGAGTTTCTGCTCACAAGACTCCACAGCTTAGAGGGAGCATCAGTTTCAAGTACATCGTGAGAACACAACACACCTCCACCATTGTCCAGGTTACCTGTATTGCAGCTCAAGTGTACAGCAATTGTGTAGTGATGACAGTGGGATCTTTTTCAAGCTGGCCCAGAATGGCTGAGCTGTCACTGCTTGGGATCGGGAGATGAAGAGGAGGGAGAAACTATATTCAAACCTACTTACTCGTAGACCGGGAGCACCAGGAAGCCCCTTCTCACCAGCTTTTCCACCTTCACCCTAGACAGAAAGAAAACAAGGATGGCAACTGAGGCACTTCTGGCCAAAACTGAACTTTTCACCTGGAAAGGGGATGGGGACTCTACTAGACAGACTCTCCTTTGCCCATCCGCCTCTGTTTTGATGTGACCGACATACATGGTTTTATGGGACCAATGGGACAAAGCAGGGAACAAAAAGGTTGCTTCAGCAAAGCAAAAAAGGCCAATAAGCGGCAGCGAACACATTTCCCAGGGTTCTCTGCATAAAATGACCTCCCTCTTTTGTTCCTTCCTGATGATGGAAATTGCGGACACGCAGCGGGTTTCCAGACGGATAATGTCTCATAAGCTGCATGGAGGCTTTTGTGCTTTGTCAATAGCAAAGGGCACCTATTCTATATCATAGCTATTTCCCGTTTCTCTTCATAACCTTCTTGGTACCATTTCTTAGCCCATACTTGTCAGTGGATATCACCTGCAGGTTGACTTACGTTAGCACCTTTAGGGCCCGGGAAACCCATCACGCCGGGCTGACCACGGGCACCTTGTGGACCAGGAGGGCCAGGTCGTCCATCTTCTCCTGGGGCGCCCTAGTGAGAGCAGTAACAACTTATATTCAAAAAGTCAGAAAGCCAAAGAACATGGACCAGAAAAGGTGCACCTAACCGGTTTGAAGTGCTAGGCTGGTCCGGAAGAGAGCTCTGAGTTTGCTTTGGAATCTGAATGCTTATTCCTCTGCGGACCACCGGCATCAGCTTGGGGTCTATTATTAGCTTTCCCACTCCCTCATTCCTGTCTAGGCAGGGGATTCAACTTCCCAGGGGCAGTTCTGAAAAGCTAGCCAACGCTGCGTTAATATCTACCTACTACGTAACGACACTCTTCATAAAAAGACACACTTTCAGCGACAGTGCCTCCCACTATACATATGTACAATATCCCAATATAACCTAAACCTCCACGTCCCCTGCTCTCCCACACTCTGTATCTGCACACTGCCTGCAAGACCAAATCCAGTGTTTCTACTGCTTCCCACCCCTAATCCAACCTCCTCCTCCTCTTTCCTTTATTCCCATATTAATCTGCCATCTTAAGTCCTGTGCTCAAATAACCATCCTTCTCCTTATCCGGTGATCCCTTTCTATTTCTTTCCCAAACTCCCGCCCTCCCTATTATTCTGGATGAGACCAAAAATAATCAAATTCCACTTACAGACGGGCCGACTTTGCCTTGAGGACCAGCATCTCCAGGTCGACCAGTGAGACCCTAAATGCAAAAGACAGGCCAGCAAACGATCAAAATGCTTCCTTAAGCCTTTGCCTTGAATCGCTGCCCACTGACTCTTCCGTGTTCACGTTGTGTGACTCTTTCTATGCAGACCCTTTAAGCAGCGGCTGGACAAGCACTTGTCGGGGATGCTCTAGGCCAGCGACGGCGAACCTTTTAGAGGCCGAGTGCCCAAACGGCGACCCAAAACCCACTTATTGATCGCAAAGTGCCAACACGGCCATTTAACCTGAATCCTGAGGTTTCACTTTAGAAAAAAAACAGCTCATACGTTAACTTAAGATGATCCGAACAAAGTAAGGGAAGCAATCCCAAATGCTTTCATTGACTTAGAATTATTTGGCAGAGAATTCGACACTTTGATGATGGTCTGGGCCTGGCTGGGGCGACGGCACGCGTGCCCACAGAGAGGGCTCTGAGTGCCACCTCCGGCACTCGTGCCATAGGTTCACCACCACTGCTCTAGGCTGATCCTGCATTGGGCAGCGGGTTGGACAAGATGGCCTGTATGGCCCCTTTCAACTCTATGGTTCTGTGATTCAATGACCCCGGAGACACTTATTGATGACAAGATGGGGTTGAAAGCAAAAACTGCTGCACCAACTCAGAGCAACCATAAAGTACTTGTGGAATGTTTAACAATGATTTGGTCCTCTACTGGTTTAGGAGAAGAAACTGTCCAAAACAATTATGGATCCGTCTGGTTTTCTTCAAAACAACCATAGTGGCAGCTTTCACAAGCAGATTAAGAAAATCCCTGGTTTGAATTTGTCAATATCACTGCCTGGTGGTTTGAAACAAATGAAGTCACTATTGTGCCTGCTATGGCCTGAAGGCCCAGCTCTCTAATTCTGAAGCCCTCCATGGATACTGAAGATCAGGATTTAACTAACCCATAATATGTCACCAAAAATCAAATTAGACATGCCCACAAAGGGCCCAGGGAATTATCTGAAGGCTCACGGTGCAGTTTTATTTGCTCAGACTTAACCGATCAGGCCCTATAAACAGCTTGGACCATCTGGGAGTTGTACATACACCATTTTCAGCTCCTCAGAGAGAGAACAGAAGATATATATGGTAAATAAATAAAAAGCTATTAAAAGCTGACCCTTTTAAAAAAGTCACCTTTAATCTGCTTTACTTGTGCTTTCCTTTCATTAAAAAAACATTTTTTCTCCTGCTGTTCCAACATAAAAGCCAAAGAGATTTACAGAAACCCTGCCTAAAACTGTTAACATTAATGATAATTTATTACAATTTTCAAAAGTTAATTTCATTGTTTCACAATAGCAGGGTCAAACCTGTCGGCAATCCAAGTATTATTTTTTTTTTGCGGGGGTGCCCCTAATCAAACTGAAGCTTTTAAAATACTCAATACAAAATGTATCCTTATTATTAATGTCTTAGTACTCGATCAATATTGGATGAGCCCAACTGACCAGATCTTTTTTTCTTTTACCAGACAAATGGCCAACCTGAGTTTTGCTGTCCTTCATTACCCAATTCTTCCCATATTCATTCGTTTCCTACACAGTCTCTCTCCCCACCCCACCCCAATCTCTACAAGGGAAAGAAGCAAGAGCAGCCTGACAAATTAGTAGAGCTTTCTTTTCACCATCATAGAAACTGCAAGGCTGAGCAACAAAGAAGCAAGAGAAAAAATAAGTGATATATAAACTAAGAACAGCCTTGCCTGGTATCCTTTTTTATTTAAAAATGTATACCCTGTTTTTTGGGTGGGAGAAAAAAAAATAAATGTATACCCTGTTTTTTGGGTGGGAGGGTTGGCACCCTCTCTAAGTGGCTAATGACGAAATAAAGCATTACACTGGTTGAACTTGACACCCAGGGAATTGCATAGGCTCATGCAAAGGGCATCCACCAGCCCTGCGGGAACTTCCCCCCATGGGAAAAACCAAAACTACGAACTGCTTTTGAAACTGCCTCCTGATCCAAAACGAGTCTTCCATGTGGCTTTCAGGTCTGCTGTCTGAGCACTCCAAATCACTCCCTCAGGCTCCTACAGTCCTTTGGATCTTGAAATCCAGCAGGTGAAGCCTCCACCCACCCCAATATGTAGATGCAGTGATGTGGAAATATTCACCTGAAGGATTCACCTGTTTGTTTTGTACATGCTAAAAGGCATAGGAGGTTAAGTATTAAAAGGTACAGCAACTCCCCCCCCCAATTGAATTGGCAGACCTACTTACTTCCTGTATCTCATTTGCCCCAACAAACCTGAAGACCAAAATCTATTAATGCATTTAGTCTCCTCTGCTTGCTATTACTACAAGTCACTGCAAGTGTGTCCGGGGACGCTGAGAATACGTAAAATGCAGCTTCAGTGGTTTCAGGGACTTTGTTAGAAATGGGCTTAGATCTTTCAAAAGGATGTTGTTCCCCAGGAAGCCCAGATTTACAAAAATACTGGTCATCCAGCCACAGCTAGCATTTTCACACGAGAAATATAAAATTACCTTGAACCTCTCCTACATGGCCTGATTATTGTTAATACAGAAGAGGTGGTAGAGCACTTGTTTTGCATGCAGAAGATCCCTGGGTTCAACCCCTGGGATCTCCAGCAAAAAGGATTTCAGAAAGCAAGGATTGGGAGGGAAACACCTTTCTCTGCTTGAGAAACCCTGGAAAGCTGCGGCCAATTAGCATGAGCAATACTGAGCTAGATGGGCCAACAGTTTGACTTGTAATAAGGCAGCTTTGTTACATTCACATATGAGAGGCATTTGTAAAGCAAATTAATTTTCTAGCCAACAAGGGTTCTATATCATGGGATACACAGACTACTTTAAGCCTCCTGTATGAATACGCTTTTGCAGGAAAACAAGAGACTGACCTCTGCAACAGCAAAAAACAGAAGTACAGACATTACAGAGAGTTGCCAGTGCTGGGGATTTTTTTTTTGGGGGGGGGGACTTCTGCAGGGTATAATGGCATAGAATCCACCCTCCCAAGCAGCCATTTTCTTCAGGGGAACTGATGATAGTTGGTGTCATGGGTCAGACAGGGGTCAGTGATAGTGAGGACTCCTCAGAGAAGGAGTCACCCTGTGTAGCCAGCCTGGAGTTGACAGAAGCCAACCAGCAGGAAAATGAGCTGCAGGAA